>NW_010364639.1:179813-246257 GCF_000414095.1 Morus notabilis | reverse complement strand
TTTTTATTCATATGACCGATCTATCGGAGTATATATATATATATATATATATATATATATATATATATATATATATATGACCAATCTAACATATTGGTCACGTCTAATAGTTTATTAGCTCAAGAATAAATATTCGAAAATTGGTAAATTAAGTTTTGAAAAGTTTTTCAAACAATTACTGAATAACAATAATGAAATTCAAGTGATCATAAACCCGTGCATTTTCAAGATTGAATAAACTTCATAAAATAATAGTAATAATAATAATAATGTGTTCTAAAAACCAAATAGTACCCAACTCAATAAGTAGCCACCGGTCTTGTTCGTTTTATGACTCAAATTATTTTGCTACAATATTTTTTTTCATATATATTTAAATTTAATTTTTTTATTATAGTATTTTTCTCTCACATACATAACTTAAGTTATGATTTGAGTTGTATAAGTGAACACACTCATTGTGACTTTATACGATTAAAAACTAGTTACTGGTCGACTAAAGACGCTGGACAGAACAAGCCACTATTGAGTGGTCTGACTTCATGTGATTAAAAACCAGTTTCCATGCAAATTGTGTCAAAATATTTGTTCCGAAGAAAAAACTTTATTAAGCGGCCAAAAATTATATTAGGCGTGTTTAGAATTAATCCCATTTTTATTTTTTACATTTTTCAAGAAAAAAAATGAAAACGTTTTTAAATCAGTGTTTAGCGCAATAAAGATAAAATAAAAATGAAAACAATTTTTTAGTTTAGTGTAAAATGAGAGAAAAATAAAAAAAAATGACTTTTAGTCATTTTTTATTTTCGTTTTCTCCTCTCTTGAATAGAGAGAGAGACATTAATGAATTTTTTATACTGAAAATAATCTTTTGATAAAACTATCAAATACATTTTTAAAAATAAATTCTGTCTAAAATTAAAAACGTTTTCGTTTTCATTTTTATACAAAAAATAAAATTATTTAAAAACAAATTCCAACACTTTGTTCTCCCAAGTTCACATTAGTAAACTTGTTCAGTCGATGAATAAGAAAACAAAAAAAAAAAAAACAAAAAAATTGATGCCACACTAAATCTAAATGTAAAAGATTAAAATATAATTTACCTAAAAACTTCAATAACTACGAAAGAAAAAAAAAATGTTATGCTTCCGATATGGAAGAGAGATCTGACGGGGAACCATATCAACTACATTAGCAATAAATAAAGTAGAACAAAATAGTAATTTTACTTTTATATAACACAGAAGTTTGACACGTTTTTCCTTTTAAAAAAAGTTTGACACTAATTGAAGATAACAAAATAACAAAAATGATTAACAGAATAAGAGCGTTAGAAAAAAGTGAATTAAAGAAAAATAAGAGTTTTTGAGATTTTTGTTGCAAATAAAATAAAAAGAAAAAAATCTGTATGAAGAAAACGGTAAGGTGTCGAGAATCCATAATGCTTCGTTCACCAATTCAAGTTTTGATTCACAAAATAAAATAATCGAATAAATTAAATCTCTATGTTGGCTCAGAAAATATTATTATTACAAGTTATCTAAAATCCACAATATATCAATCTGACAATATTGCAGTAAAAGACAATTTGTAAAATAATTTGAATAACAAAACATTGCATGACAGAATTACATAAGAAAAGCGTGACTGAACTTATATAAAAATTGGCACACAATATTTTGAAAAGTAATAGAAAAATATATGAGATTTAATTCATTCAGATGTTTGAGTTTACAGAATAAGGAATCAAAACCCCGAATTGGGTCACTCAACAGAAGTTCATCTCTAACCTCACCAAGAAAACTCTAGCCTATCTTGCAAAACATTCTCACAAGTTCTAGAGAGAAAATATGAGACTGACAGCAAGACGACAGAAAACTGAATAAAAAACTCTCTAAAACCTTAAGCCAACCCCTCTATTTATAGTGTTCAGAGGTTGCTTGTCAAATAAGGAAATAAATTGTAAAACTAGAAAATTACAAAAGAAAAGGAAACAAAATAAAATTACACATACATTAGGAGAAATCACATATTTGATTTGGGGAAGAAATCTGGTAATTTCCTCTGATTTTTGGGGAAGGAATTCGGATTCATCACCAAATGGGACACGTGTCGCAACGTGATTGGACGTGAGGAGGAAACGTGCCACGTGTCGCGCTTGGAGTGGTGGAGTGTGCTAGCGCGGAGTCAGAGTGGAGGACAGCTGGGACCCGCATTGGACAAGTGTCACGAGCGGAGTGAGCGGCAGGTCTGGCGTGAGCAGACGCGGGACCCACGCGGCGGAAAGCTGGGACGCGCGGTGATGCTGCATGGAAGGAACTCGCTCGCTGAGGAATGGGCGTGCTGGGGACGTGCGCGAGGGAGAGTCGGGGAGCGTGGAAGAGCTAGGACCCACACGGACTGATGTGACTTGGCTGGCTCAGCTACTCGGCACAATCGGCTCGGCTCTCTCTCTGATGGCTTGCGCGGCTCGGCTGAGAGGCTTGGCTCCGGATGGTTGAAAATATGACTTTCATGACTTATTTTTATGTGACTTTTTACACTGCTTTTTATCTGTAAATAATTAAACAAAAACTAAATAAATTCTAATTAAAAATATTATGAATAAAAATAATATAATTGTTTAATTAAAGCTTAAATATTTTAATATTGTGTAAATCAAAAACAATATTTAAGGTGCATTTTCATGCACTAATCATCGATCTATTCGTGAATTTTGTGTGATATGCTTAAGAAAGCAGGGGAAACGTTTAAGCTACAGGCATTGTATGAGATTACAACTATGAGAGTGGACCAGTTAGACTAAATTTGTTTCGAAAAAAGTCCGGCTGAATTTATAATCTTTTTGGCTCTCTTAACTCACCTAATGAGAGCTTTTAACATCAATTTAGGGGATGTTTGGTTAGAGGATTCAAACCATGATTTAAATCATGATTTATAGTTCACTACAGTGTTTTCTCTCACAAAAAATATACGTAAATAAAAAATAATTTTAATCACATGATTTTAATCTATGAACCAAACTTCTCCTTAATGTCTTCAAACAAAGCTACATCGGAGAATACCCTCCACAACTTTGCCTATGCTGCATACTAATTCAGTTGCCTTCATCAGGAATTAGCGATGATGGCCTACTTTCTTCAAGAAAAATAAAACAAATTTTATCTTCTTCCATTGAGCAGGAATCGGTTATGCGTAACAAACTCGTAGTATTTCTCCTCTCCGTAAAATCGCCTGAAGAGCAAGGACAATGCATGATAAGAACAACAAAGGAAAATACAAACATCTAAGAGCAACTCAAATACAATGTCAAAATTTCACATTCAGGTAAGAAAATTATTCTCCAATGACATGCTATACCTAATTTAATGGCTAATTTGACATATACAATATTTGGTATCAAATTTTGGTATTTGGTTGGTTATTGGTTGATGTATATACTTTTTACCTAATGATTACAACATTTTGTCATTTCTTAATTATTTGTAGATTAAAAAATTTCCTTTTACAACATCAAATATGCCATTTTCTTATACCTTTTTTTTTTCCTGTGTCAAACATAACCATTACCATTAGCGTTTGCATCAAATATAGTCTATAGGATTTGAGTCAAATATGGAACAAGGGAAAGGAAAAAAATTTAAAAAATCATTTGTCCCTAGAGAGAAAAGATATCCCATTAAACTATAATTGAAGAAGACAATCTAAAATTAAATTAAACTTACGCTAGATCCGCCAAGGACTCCGATTTGATTACAGCCTTCCCCTCCGGAAGCTCAAGACAAGAATAGTGCATTATCATTTCCTTCAGAGTGTGCTTTGTGCTTTTAATATCATTATCCCATAAAATGCTCTGACAATAGAAAGTGCCAATATTAGTGAAGGGCTCAGCGTGTTTCAACTCTGATTACCTTGTATGGCCAATGGGATAGCAAACACACAGGCAATCATATTCTCCAAAAAATTTGACCCATCAAACGATAATCTATAAAAATTGATCCGACCTAAATGGCGTGATAGTACCAATCTCGTACATGTTTAAAACGCTATTGCAACTTTATCAATAGGAGAAATTTTACCTTCCTAACATATTCTCTTTTAACATCTTCCCATGGTAATTTTCCATGAGAGGAAAAAATCGAAGCATTCCAGAGAGCTCCTCTTGCAACCATAACTGATGAGGCACCTAATGGAACACACATAACTCGGAATAATTATATGATCATGAATTAAAAAATTCAAGAAAATGCATAATGATATCTTGTTCTAACCACCCATCAAGTGAAGGCCCAAAATTTATTATGCTTGGAATCTTTTGAAATTTCCTAATGAGTACCTGTAGCAACTTTGATGTGCTGAAAATCATCATACTCAAAGACATCGCCATTTGCTATAACTGGAATGGATATTGATGCTACAACATCAGCAATCTCCGCCCATTTAGCTGGATCTCTCGGCCTATCTGCAACTTTCCTGCGAGTTTTACAAGGATGAAGGTACGTACATGCAATTAAGAAAAATCTGCGTAAGAAAGCTGCAAAAAGAGTAGGACCCCAATTCCCAAATAAAAGAACCTAACATAATAAATTCTCCTTTTCGTGGGTTTCTTTTTTTTTTTTTTCTCCTTAGGGTGCTTATGTAAAAGAAAATATAGGAACCTTAACCTTTTTTTTTTGTGTCCACAATTGATCCTTCGAAATTCCATTCTTCAGGTAATTAACTTCTCCAATTGGTAAACAATTTTTTTTTTTTTTTGAAAAAAAAAAATCCAATTGGTACACAATTGATAACACATATTTGGATCTAAAATAGCTTATAGAACACGTTACGGTGTGTTAAGACAGAGTCATGTTGTTGACAATGTGCTACTGCTCTAACCCCACTTCTACTAATCCCCTTCCTTCTACCATCCACTACTCTGCTAACCACAAATTGTCAAATTCTAATATAAGTTACAACTTAATATTAACAAATACAGAGAGAATTGACATAAATGTCAGGGAGAAATCAATTACAAATGTTTATCCACTATAAAGGAAAATTAGAAATTACCTTCCATGGACGGCAAGCGCAGAAACACCAGTTTTCTCAATTCGCCTAGCTAGTTCCACGGTATCCTGAGGTGACTTTAGTAGACGAATTTTACACGTTACTGGGGTGTTCAAGTTTCTCCTCAATGTTGTTAATATCTGAGTTCAGAAGAAAAATGTTTGTAAAATCTCTAAGAGGAAGGTGAAAAAAGCTAAAGGATAATCATTGCGTACATCATGAATAAGGTCTGGTTTAGACAACAGTGCCGCGCCCATTCCTCCACTCACAGAAAATGACTTTGGGCAACCCATGTTAATATCTACTGCTGCAACATCTTTACACCTGAACAAGGAACATCAGTTTATTGTTTCTCCCAAAAGCTTAAGGTATTAGGAGGTTGGCCAAAAATAGTTTTATATTCTAATATCGAGATACTGAACTTTAGATGTAGACGTTTTCTCCAAACAAGACATATTCAGAGAATAAAATTCCTATTAAAAATGAAAAATGTACTTAGGATGACAGATTGACCCACTCTCTGTTAGGAACCTGATAGTAGTTATTTTTTAGTAGTGTTTTAGTAGTATAAATAAGAGTCTAGTGGCTAATGAGGGAAGGAGGAGATTTGTAGAGAGTGTCTAGTGCTATGCACTATCTCGGAGGTTGGGGGTCCTCGAAACCGCCCATGTATCCTGTAATTTTCTATTTTTAGTGTTGTTAATGAAGCTCAGATTTTCGAGTTCCTAACAATGGTATCAGAGCATCGATTCTTGGCCGACATGTTGCATCGACAAGGCTGGTGAAGACCATATCTCATTCTGGATGGTGGGGAGGGCTTAACTCGACGGATTGACTTGCCAGTATTCTACGGTTATAACGCCGACGGTTGGATTGTTCGTGTGGAACGAAGCTTTTCACAGTTTCGCATGACAGAACGAGAGAAATTAGAGGCTGCGGCTGTCCACTTAGAGGCTGAAGCTTTGGCTTGGTTTCAATCGGAATATCGACGATGGCCGTTTTGGAGTTGGTCAGAGTTTACGCCTCACTTGTTGCAGCGATTCCGTCCGGTACAGAAGATCTTTGTACTTGCGAAGACTGTCGAGGCAATCCATGGCAACCTAGATCGTTTGGATCAGTTGATGCGCCGCCAGGAAGAGCTCGTGGAGGGCGAACGGACGACAAAGGCGCTGCGATATAGTTGGGGTGAGTCGCGATCAGATCTGAGCACTGAACCTCGGGTTCCACAATCTGATACTGTAGACCCATATCAGAGGCAGAGAGAACTAAGTGGCGACCAGATCTGGAAATTCCAAGACAGCGACCAACGCCGAAGAAAGTGCAACGAGATCTGGGATCGCGCGAGGCCGACGAAGACTTGAGCGGTTCTTCGCGATCTGGTGCTAGATCTGTGGCAAACGACTGCAGATCTGCGACGAAATCTGAGAACACCGGCGGGATTGGCGCTGATATTTCAAGATCCAGTAAGATTGAGGCTAGATCTGGGAATTTTGGTGCGAGTTCCGGCGCGGTGGAGGCTGGGCTCGGCAATTTGGCTGTGGTTTGGACCGGGCCTCACGATTCCAGCGTGAAAGGGGTTGATTCTGGTGCTACGAAGGCAAATTCCAGCGGGATTGTAATGGAGTCCTGCAATTCCAACTCCATTAAGGCTGATCCCGGCAAGATTGGTGTTGTTTTCAAAAATTCCGGCCAAATTTGGAGTGGGTCTCATGATTCTGACGTTGTTGAGGTTGTTTCCGGCGAGGTTGGGGCTGATTACAGCGAAGGCATGGTTTTGGAATTCCGGAACTATTGGGGCCATCGTTGGTGATTTGGGGGCTATGTTCCCAAAAGTGTGGACTGGGTCTCGTGATTCAGGAGTGAGCTGGGTCGATTTTGACATGGTTCGGGTTGGACCTCGTAATTACAACAATATTGGGCCTAGTTCTGGTGCAATGGTGGTTGGGCCTCAAAATTCCAACATATTTAGGACTGGGTATAGTAAGTCTGTGGCTGGGTATGAAGCAATTGGTGGCAGAGATGCTGAAAGGATGAAGACCTAGTTAGCTGAGAAGGAAACTTTTGTTAATGATGGATTTGTCAAAAGCTTTTATGGTCATTGATAAGCTTGATCAAGGGGCCAATTTGAAGACGTGTCTTACAAGGACAACATCAATTTAGGGACACAAATCAAGGAACCAACAAAGCCTTTTGTTTTTAATCATTTAGATGTTATTTTTCAATTTTATTTCTTGATTTTCACCTTGAGGACAAGGTGAAAATAAGAGTCTAGTAGTTGCCTTTGGGGCGGGAGTAATGTTAGGAACCTGATAGTTAATAGTTGTTTTTTAGTAGTATAAATAAGAGTCAAGTGGCTAATAAGGGGAGGAGGAGATTTGTAGAGAGTGTCTAGTGTTGTGCACTGATAACACTAAGAAATTAGAGTTATCTTATGCATTTTTAGCTTAAAGTTTGCTTAGCCAAGAGTGCATTTCATTGTTTTCTATGTGTTTTAACTTAGATTTTCTGGTTTTGCACTTTGTCTTGCTTAATTATGTGCTTGTGTTGATTTTGGGTTAAAAAGGAGTCAATTGAATCAAAAAGAGGCTGAGGTATGTCTAAGTGTGGTTTTGCAAAATGCAAGACGAAATCAGTGAAGGCAGCAGCATTCTTGCAGCATTCTGTGCAGCATTCTGGGTGCAGCTAGCTATGTGGAGAAAAATGACAAAAGCCCATGTGAGCTGAGTGAGTTGTACAATAGTGTGGACCACTGCATCCCTCATCAAGTGACAGCTCAGTCCTCTTGTCGCCCTAGGAAGGAAATGTTTTGCCGCAAGGAGTAAGCAGCCGCCGAGGGTTAAAAAAAAAAAAGAAAATAGAAAGAGAAAAGGACACCACACACCTCTTATATCATCAAGAAAAGAGAGTACACAGTACCCCTCTCCAGAAAAACACACAGTACATTACCAAGAGAGGAAAAACAAGTACCAACAATGTGAGGAAGAGAAGAAAAAAATCAAGGGAGAGAGCTGCAGAGAGTGAATCTGTGGAGAAGGACAAGGAGGAATCTAGAAGATCCAAGATCCAGCTCTTCAGTTTTCCCTCTCTTTGTTAGCTTGAATCTTTTGTTATTTTTGATATTGATTAAGACATGGATATTACTGAAAATATGGTTCTTGTAATTATCATCATGAACTAATTTGTTAAGTTAAATCTACTAATGGAACCAATGTTGTAAGGATAATGGTTGCTTAAGGAATGTTGATTAATTCTATTCTATGTTCATCTATGTGTATTTAATGTTCGTTTCTGTTTTTGACTGGCCATCAAACGTAGAATACAAGACAAAGATTTTAGTTGGATCTTACATAGATGATGCAAGTTCAATACTCTTGCTTAGTTTATTGATTTGTGAATTGTATAGGAATATATTATTCATCTTGCATAACAAATAGAAATCCGAGCTTAATTTGCATTCTGAAACTAGATCCACATAGGAATATGCTGGAAATGGTTGAGGAATTTTAGACATAATGACTTCGGGGGAATCATATGCATAATAAAAGAGGTTCTGTTAACAGGGAATGCTATAGTATTCTCGTAGCATTCTGCCATTAGACTTGCAACTAAGGGAAAATTAGTAGATCTAGCTGATTTACATCACTGCATACACTCCATTTTAGTATTCTTGATCTTTTGGTTAATCTTTTTTACAGTTTATTTTACATTTTTGCATTTATAACAATTGGGTAAGTTTTGAACAATCATTTTTTGTCACTTAAAACGGGTAAATTAGTTGATTTCTGCATGTATACTTGGTGATTCGTTCTCCGTAGAACGATATCCATACTTTATACACTTTATTACCTGATTGCGATATGTGCACTTGCAAGCATAAAAATCACACAACAAGTTTTTGGCGCCGTTGTCGGGGAATTGAAATCATTGAGAATATTTGTAGAAGTTAATTTGTTTTTCGTCTTGTTTGATTTATTCTCATTCATTCAGTTTATAATTTCTCAAGTTATTATACCGTTTGCATGAATCTACCGCAAGACTTGGAATTGCTGCCTTTAGATCCTGAAATTGAAAGAACATTCCGAGCTAGGAGAAGGGAACAGCAAAGCTTAGCAGGAGTTAGAGAAATGGCAGAAGGGGCAACAGGAAACAATGGGCAGCAAGTAAATGCCAACATTCCTGTCCCCCAACCGGTACTGGTAGATGATAGAAATAGGGCCATTCAAGAATATGTTGTGCCCATTTTACATGGACTTAACCCCCGCATAGTGAGGCCAGAGATTCAAGCGCCTCATTTTGAGCTTAAGCCAGTGATATTTCAAATGCTCCAAACCGTGGGCCAATTCAGTGGTATGCAACTGAAGATCCTCACCTTCATCTCAGATAATTTATGGAGGTGAGTGATACTTTCAAGCTACCGGAGGTCACTGAAGATGCAATGAGGTTAAAGCTATTCCCTTATTCTTTGAGAAATAGAGCTAGAGCATGACTGAATTCTTTACCTCCAGATTCAGTGGCAACATGGGATGATTTGGCAGAGAAGTTTCTCATGAAATACTTCCCTCCAACCACCACCCTACCTCCCACACGTGAACATTTTTATATGAATCCTAGAACGTTGACATGCATAGGGACGATGGGTAGAAGGTATGAATGTTATTGCAACAGCTAGGCTAAAGATAAGGGTTACAAGGAAAATGGGATATATAAGCTCAACGGGGTATGCTAAGGATATGTTGAATTAAGTGTTGCAAGAAGTGGAGTGGTTCTGCGTTTGAGGACTTTGAGTGGGGGGAGAAGCGGAGAACAATCTTTGTTGGGGTTTCAGTAAGAAATACTCCTAGAGGGAGTCAGTCAGCTGTTGGGTGATCAAGAAGCAGAATGGGTGTTCAATGCTTGATTCTTTGATAATATTTCAAAATGCCTCCTAAGGGTAGAGCGAGAAAGGGAAGGGCTGAACCAGTGCGGGAGGAAGTAGAGCGATTTGTCTCGCCGAGAGCATCAGACGGGTTTGAAACGTGCACAAAATTTTGAGCCTTACATATATGAAGAGAGGATTTGTCTACACATTGAGCAAAACGTTAGGGTACCCAAATTTTATTCACACTGTCATATAAAGGAGCACAACTGGCGCACTTTCTGCTCCCGCCAACCAGCTGCAGTCATCCCATTGATTCGTGAGTTCTATGCGAACAACGATGCAGCTTCACCGGAATTAGTCTTCGTGAGAAACCACTGGATTCCAATCAATTTCGCGGAAATTAACAATATTTACCATCTGCAAGATTCTGATGATAATTTTCAGGAATTCGCAGAAGTGTTAGATGATGAGCAGCTTGAGGAAATCCTTCACACATTGTGTGAGGATGGAGCGGAATGGACAAGGGCAAGCATAGGCTCCATGACAATTCCTCGTAGACTCCTTAAGCCAGGACCGAAAATCTGGTTTCATTTCTTGAAGTTTCGACTGATGCCCTCGTCGCATGACCATGTGGTACACAAAGAGAGGGCTATCCTTCTATACAGTATTATGGAGGGCAGGAACATTAATGTAGGCAAGCTCATCTTGCAACAAATTCGCATTTGCGCGCGGCGGAACAATGGTGCACTGTGGTTTCCATCGCTTATCACGCAGCTATGCCAAAAGTATGGTGGTGTTATTAAAGAAAATGAGCCAAAAGAGCAACCGCCAATGGCTATCACACGGGTTGCCATCAACAGGCTCTTACAAGATGATGCGCCGCCTGAAGCGGAAGCAAGCGAACCACATGCACCTGCCGACATCACACTCGAGCTCCTGAGCAGCCCAGCAACAATTTGGCAGAAGGTTTCCGCCGCTTGGAGCAAAGAGTGAGTCAAATGGAGGTACTGCAATGCGAATCAAACCAGATGATGAGGGAATTCTGGAGATATGAAAAGAAGAGAGATTTGACTTTGCAACAGCATTATAGCGCCAACTCCAGCAGGTTCCAGTCTTTTCCGGAGTTCCCCAAGCATTTGTATGCCTCATCCTCCGAAGATGATGAGCCTGCCAACCAAGAACCAGCTGACCCTGTTCCTCCCAGCCCTCCCCCAGTCGAGCAGCCAAAACCTGAGGCTGCTGCCCCTCCAAGACACCGCGACAAGGGCAAATATGTCGCCTCCGAGCCCTCTTCTAGGCGGATGTCATTGCGGAGTGCATTGAATTGGAAGTGGCGAGGGTGATGGTGGCCGCAATCATTCAGGGAAGTTCTTGCCCCTATTAGTCCTCATTTATTTGGGTGTCTTCCTTGCTCAAATGCTGATTTAGTAGTTTTAATTCACTGTTTTTATGTTGTTTCTGTTTTTAGTTTACGTCTTTTGTCGTTTTACCATGTTTACTTGTTTTGTTTGTTAACTTTGTGATGAATTCTCTTGAACCAATGATGCATTTTGATTGGGTAGGGTGCAGCCTTTAGAAAAACTTGATATCACCTTGTGTTGATTTTTTATTCTTTTGATTGCTTATATCTTGGCTTGTGATTTTTCTTCCCATTATGCAAGCTGCCTTGTGTTATTGATTCGGTGCTTACGTAGGGTAAGATCTTGTGCATGTGCTTCATTTTCAAATAAACCATTTATAAGCTCTAGAACTTGCTTGATGAACTCTTGAGGCAAAATCTCAAATTAACACTTTATCAAGGAAATGATTTAGGCTATCTTTGGACCGTTTGAGCTTTGTGGCCGATTTTAATTCAACATATCCGTAGCATACCCCGTTGAGCTTATATATCCCTTTTTCCTTGTAACCCTTATCTTTAGCCTAGCTGTTGCAATAACATTTACACCTTCTACCCATCGTCCTTATGCATGTCAACGTTCTAGGATTCATATAAAAATGTGCACGTGTGGGAGGTAGGGTGGCGGTTGAATGAAGTTTTTGTTGCTCTTTTCTTGCTCCTCTTGCACCATTAAGGACAATGCTATTTTGAGTTTGGAGGCAGGGGGAGCTTGAGCTCTTAATGTCTAGTATGTGTTCTTGATTCAAAAAAAAAAAAAAAACCTTGCTCCGCTACTTTAGAATGCTTAATAACCAGGAGTGAGCATGAGCCCCATGTTCACTTTTGCGTCAAACGGTAGACCAGGGCAAGAGCAATTAAAAAAAAAACAAAACAAAAGAAAAAGCGCCTTGATTTGCAACTTATTGAGTAACTGGGTGACTTCATCACCAATGTTGGCATTTGCGTAAAAAGGCAAGTTGGCAATTCTTGGTAGTTCAAAAAAAATATAATAAAAGGGTAACTAGAAATAAAAGCAAATATAGTGGACAAGGGAAATCAAAACTTGAGTTTGGGGGTGTTACTTGGGAATGTTATTTGTGTCTGCAAGGTTCTAGAGTGCGATGTGCTTAGGGTGAGTTGAGCCAAAATATTACCTCTCATCCTACCTTCACCCTAGCCTAACATTACAAGCCTAATGAAGTCCTATTGATCCTCGGTGGTGTGTTGATTTACATTAGTGAAGAGAGTTTTGAAAAGCAAGTGTATGGGGTTTGAACTCATAATGTGAAGCACTTGATTTAGAGCACGTGTGCTTGGTCCCATCTAGTTTTGTCATTGATGATTTGGCACTTGGGTGCTCACACACACAAGAAAGGTCCAAGTAGGGAGGAAGCAGTCTTTTGAATTTAGGATCAACACTTGGCTAGATATTGTGTTTCTCTTTAAGCTATGTTCCTAATCCAGCTTTTGAGGGTAACTTTTTTGAGAATTCATTCACAAAACTTGTGCTTCTTTTCTTCTTATTCATTGTTGTTTTTAGCTTTCGTTTATGTCTTTGTTGTGTCTTGCTCGAGAACGAGCAATACTTTAAGTTTGGGGGTGTGATAACTCTAAGAAATTACAGTTATCTTATGCATTTTTAGCTTAAAGTTTACTTAGCCAAGAGTGTATTTCATTGTTTTCTTTGTATTTTAACTTAGATTTTCTGGTTTTGCACTTTGTCCTACTTAATTCTGTGCTTGTGTTGATTTTGGGTTAAAAAGGAGTCCATTGAATCAAAAAGAGGCTGAGGTATGTCTAAGTGTGGTTTTGCAAAATGCAGGACGAAATCAGTGGAGGCAGCAGCATTCTAGGTGCAGCTGCCAAGTGATGACATCAGCGCATTATGTGGAGAAAAAGGACAAAAGCCCATGTGAGCTGAGTGAGATGTACAGTAGTGTGGACCACTGCATCCCTCATCAAGTGACAGCTCAGCCCTCTTGTTACCCTAGGAAGGAAATGTTTTGCTGCAAGGAGTAAGCAGCCGCCAAGGGTTAAAAAAAAAAAGAAAATAGAAAGAGAAAAGGACACCACACACCTCTTATATCATCAAGAAAAGAGAGTACACAGTACCCCTCTCCAGAAAAACGCACAGTACATTACCAAGAGGGGAAAAACAAGTACCAGCAACGTGAGGAAGAGAAGAAAAAAATCAAGGGAGAGAGTTGCAGAGAGTGAATCCGTGAAGAAGGACAAGGAGGAATCTAGAAGATCCAAGATCCAGCTCTTCAGTTTTCCCTCTCTCTGTTAGCTTGAATCTTTTGTTATTTTTGATATTGATTAAGACATGGATATTACTGAAAATCTGGTTCTTGTAATTATCATCATGAACTAATTTGTTAAGTTAGATCTACTAATGGAACCAATGTTGTAAGGATGATGGTTGCTTAAGAAATGTTGATTAATTCTATTCTCCGTTCACCTATGTGTATTTAATGTTCGTTTTTGTTTTTGACTGGCCATCAAACGTAGAATACAAGACTAAGATTAATACTGGAAAAGTTAGTTTTAGTTGGATCTTACATAGATGATGCAAGTTCAATACTCTTGCTTAGTTTATTGATTTGTGAATGGTATAGGAATATATTGTTCATCTTGCATAACAAATAGAAATCCGAGCTTAATTTGCATTCTGAAACTAGATCTACATAGGAATATGCTGGAAATGGTTGAGGAATTTTAGACATAATGACTTCGGGAGAATCATATGTATAATAAAAGAGTTTCTGTTAACAGGAAATACTACAGCATTCTCATAGCATTTTGCCATCAGACTTGCAACTAAGGAGAAATTAGTAGGTCTAGCTGATTTACATCACTGCATAAACTCCATTTTAGTATTCTTGATCTTTTGGTTAATCTTTTTTATAGTTTATTTTACATTTCTGCATTTATAACAATTGGGTAATTTTCGAACAATCAGTTTTTGTCACTTAAAACGGGTAAACTAGTTGATTTCTACATCTACACTTGGTGATTCATTCTTTGTGGGACGATATCCGTACTTTGTACACTTTATTACCTGATTGCGATACATGCACTTGCAAGCATAAAAATCACGCAACATGCACTATCTTGGAGGTCGGGGGTCCTCGAAACCGCCCATCTATCCTGTAATTTTCCATGTTTAGTGTTGTTAATGAAGCTCAGATTTTCGGGTTCCTATCACTCTCCCACTCAAAATGTTTCATATGCTGAGATATTTTAGCAAATCATACAGAAAACTGAAAGGAAAAAACAGAGGAAGGTTCTTTTAAAAAGAAGTTCCAATAGAGAAAATGGAAGTCATGTCAACTTACACTAACTGAGCAGCTGCAAGAGCCCTTACAGCATCAGAAGTGCCAATCTGAAATACAACACGATTTCTCTCTTCATTGCACGTTCTGAAAACAACATTCCCAGACCCGTTTTCTACAAAATCAATGGACCCAAGATGTTCTGCCAAAGAAGAAAAACTAAAAGCTTTCCAACCATTCAAAAACAAAAGCCCAAAATCAAATATCACACAACAAAGCCAAAACTATTTACTTCCACCATTGTTACAACATCTCCAAGTTATCAATTAATGAAATCGCAAAATTAATATCCAATTAATCAATAGTAAAGAGAAATTAAGAGAGTGATTTTTCTTTCATTTGATCCAATTCCCAGTTATCATGCTCGGCAAGATTGCTATCTTGTACAATTATCTACGTCTAACTAACTTCTTACGTGCATCATCAAACATATCATACAAACTTGCACATTGGTAACCTTCCATCCCAAAGTTGATAGGTTTATTTAAGCAGATTAAAAAACCTTTTTCCTCCCACTTCAGTGAACTTAATAACATGATTTTTGCAGTTACAAAATAAGAAAGCATTAGATCCCACATACTAATAGTGTGAAAAGAAAAGGAGTAAGATAAAATGAATCTCAATTAATTCTCAATATCGAACAATTTGCTACCGCTTGTCAATCCTAATTGCACACATTGCCCGTGCCACTCCAATTACTAAACAACGGAGGGACTTGTTTTGCCGACAAGATACTCATGGTACTCTTTTGAAGCTAACCCATGTATCATTTATTAATTTGGAAAGTCTAACAAACAAAACAAGTTATTGCACTCTCTTTTCCTCAACTCCTTTACTATTTAACCTACTAGATCATGGCCAACATTCCCTCCAAAATATGCAATATTTGATAGCCCAAGAATGACCAGCGAAATGGGGGTGAATTTGGTTTTACAAAAGTGTTATAATTATTGATAAGTTGATCAATCAATTTGTGTGGCACTCTCTTTTCCCTTAACTCCTTTACCATTACTTAGTTTACTTGTATCTTTAGCTTACTTGTATCTTTATTTGTTGATAGCTAGGAGTCAAATTGATTGAACAACTTTCCAACCATTATAAAAAATTTGTAAAAAGTTTTAAAACCCAATAGACCCCTTCTTAAGTCGACATTATTCCATGTTGACTGTAATTCAAACAGTAATTCCCTAAAAACAAAATTAAAACCGCGAAATTATTAAATTCAAACATATATCAAAACTAAATCTTCATCCTTCACGAACAAAATGAATTGTAAAATCATTTATTACCCGTAATCTAACAAAGTTAGGGCCAAGAAAAAAAAAAACAGTAAAAAAGAAAATTCCCATCTTCAGTTTTCCAATACTAGAATATGGAGAAAAAAACTAGAAAAGAAATATTCCTGGCCAAACAGAGAAAAAATAATAGTTCATAAGGATGAAAAAAAAAGGTACCATTTAATTTACGCTCGCATTTGACCATCTTGTGATCAATAATCTCTTCTCCATAAGTAATATCTGCGCCATAATCAGCCGCTAATAATCTAAACGGTAACGTCCCCTAATTAGAAAGAAAATCCGAACTAAGCAGACGAATAATGAACTTCACGTTCAAATTCAAATTCAAACCAGAGAAGAAATTGATTTAGAAGAGTAGCAAAAACCATTACCGAAAGGAAAATTAAAGAAAAAGAAAGGTAAGGGATTGAGAATATAACTTACGACGCGAACCATGGGAGCGAGGACGAGTTTGTTCTCGTACTCCATGATCGGCGGAGGATTGGAGCTTTTGTGGCGGTCGAGATTCTCGGACGTCAGACCAGACTGCTTTTAGATTCTTCCGACGAAGAAGACGGTTCAGTAGCTGCCAAGCCGAAGCGTTGGTAATAGTGGTACTTGGATTTGGGTTGGGTCGAAAGGCCGATTTCAACCCAACTCTGACGTTTGAGTGTTGGTAAGTTGGCCCATTAGGTCATATTGGGCTGAGCATCGCAGTCCAATAGCTTTTGAAGTATTTATTGAAGAAAATTGGGCAACCTCACCTTTTGTTGTTGCCTTTGCTCTTCACTAATACCAATAGTTTTTTTATTAAATGTATTAATTAAGAATAAAAATAAAATAAATAAAGATAAAAGTGAAAAAAAAAAATTGAAGCAAAAGACATGAAAAAAGAAGAAAAAAAAAGAGAAAACTTAAGAAAAAAACTCATGCAAAATTGTTTCGCAACTAAAACTGAAATTTATGAGGATCATCCGTAAAAATTATTTATGTAAGAACACATCTGAAAATAAATTAATTTAATAGGGTAATTAGAGAAAAATAATTATTTAAATAACTGTAAAAAAGTATTTACATAAGATATATTTTAAAATATATAAAAATCAAAGGTTAAGGGGGAAAAGAAGAAAAAAAAAAAAAAAAAAAAAAAAAAAAAAAAAAAAAAAAAAAAAGCTAAGAAAGTTATAAAAAAAAATGAAAATTTGAAGGGGCAATAAATCTCCCAAAAATCCTCAAAAAAGAAAAAAACGGATTCCCACTTAGTTAGACTTAGTAGGAATAGCTCTTTATTATAAATAAAAAAATAACAACAAAAACAAAAACAAGTAGATACGTGTGTGAAAAACCAATGGGTTTTGTACTTCCACCATTTTCAGAAAAACAAGTCACTTTAAGAACCAAAGAAAGCCTTCATCAAAGACATATTAGTTGCACCATTTTGTACTACGTCTAATAGCAAGGTTTTCCTTTTTTTCAATTTGTTTGTTTCTTTCCCTCTAATGAGCATGCTTCACGTTGAAACCACACGCTTTGGTTAACTTGTTATCGATAACAATCATTTTCTTGGTCCGCTTGCTTTTTTGCAATGCGATCTCGCTACTTTTGTCCAATTATACTTCTTTCTCTTTACTTTCGAGTTGTATCCCAAATTTTTTTTTCTTTTTTGGCTAATCGGGTTGTATCCCAAACTTATAATAATGAAAAAGACGTACCAAATCACCAATTGGGTAATTTTTGCAACTTCTTGTCCACTTTAAATATGTCCAAACCTAGCCAAACTACTCAATCGAGTTGTATTCCGAACTTGTGTAAACTGCACTTTCTTTCTTTTTTTTTCTGAAATAAAAAAAGGAATCACAGTGATATCCTTCTCTCATCTTCGTTTTCTGTAGAAGAAATTTGGAGGGCAATTAATAAAACAAAGATGTTTACGCTGGAATTTTGTCAATAGAAATACACTTAATTACCATCTAGTAGTCGATTGGATTACCGGTTGAATCTCGTTAAAATAACAGCTCTATATCCGATTAAATCCGATTAATAAAGTGCAATTGTTTGTGCATGTGCTTTATAAATTCCGCTTTAAGATTTCTCAGAATATGAAAGGAACTAAAAGAAAAGATAAGAACACCAAGATTTATAGTGGTTCATTTTCAATACAAGAGCTACGATCACTTTCAGAAAATCCTCTCTCTTTTTCTTCTTTTTCTTTGATTACAAGAAGCTCAGTTCTCTCTTGTGTTCGTATTCATCTCTCTCTCTTGGGCTATGCCTCTTTTATATCTCACAGATTACATATTGGAGAAAACCGAGGCAAATGGTTACCATGTGGTTGTTCTCGAGTAGCCTATTGTCCTACTCGTCTAGACTGCAGCTATACAGTGCTTTTCTAACAGTTCATCTACCTAATCTGCCTAAAATAGTGGCTCTGTGACTTCCTGTGATTTCTTATTGGTCTATTTTGAGCGGCCAACAAGCTGGTAATCATTTCTCTAGCCAATGGCTTTGTTTATACCCACAAGTAACTTAGGGATTTCTCTCTTGTTGCCTTAGGGGGGCTTCTCAAGATCTAGGTCAGATAACTGACTGCATTGCCCCCTCCGCTTTCATCGAGCCTGGATAGCTAGTCCAGACAGACCATTTGTCCTCATCGATCCTTTTACGGGATCGACGACCTACGAGGAGTTGGAACTATCTCCATCTTAGCCATTTGAACGATCGACTACCATCGTGAGCGCTTTAAAACAGCTGAACTTCAAAACCCCGAAAAAGTTGATGCTTCGACTGTCGGTGCCTATGGGGGTGGGGATACCGTCGACCCTTAAGTGCTCTTACTCAACGATCACGTGAAGCCTATCTGTCGTACCACGTGGCAAGATAGATTTTCTCCCATAATATTTCAACCCAATTATACTTGGAAGATGGGTCCAGTTTCAAGCAAATAATGAGTCTAAACCACACAATTCGTTGATCAGATAAGATCTTTTAAGATTCAAACCTGAAAATTCTCCTGCGAGTAGAAGGAAAAAAAAAGACTCTCTCATTGACACTGCCCAATTCCTTCGGTGGTAAACAAATTGCACTTGGTCTCGAATGTTGATTTTAGCTGATTATTTTGTTTGCTCTGGCGGTGGTGGGATATAGACATATGTAAATAGAAGTTCCACTAAACGAAAATGCACGGAGCGCAAAGTCTGAAAGGGTCTGTATCATAAAAATTTATGTTTGAGCCCGTTTGAAAAGTATATTCAAATCATGTCACGACTCAAACTTTTTGTTATACTATTTTCTTTTATAAAATTTAAATTTAATTTTTTTTGTTATAATATTGTCTCTCATATAAATTCACTTTTTAACTCAAGTTCTCAACTCAAACAAGCGAACAAACATGACCTTAATACATGTTTGGTGGGTTGCTATAATTTTTTGAATCTTGCCCACGTTCATCTCTAAGACTAACCATTGAAAGAACTAATTTCCACATGTCAGGGCTTTTAGAAGATTTGTGCTCAGAATTAGTTGATGATTCAATCGCTTGGGAACACATTGCTCAAAAATTAAAAATTAAAAAAAAAAAATTATCAGTATTTGAATATTAATGGATAAGCCTAATCAACAATAAGGTTTATGTACATTTCAAGAAAAAAAATAATGAGTACAAAGCTTCCTGCTGGCCTTTACCCTTTGAGCTCAACTTCATATAAGACATATGCGTAGCTCAAAAGAAAAATACTTTTAGACACCAATGATACTAAGTATTACTATTAATGGAAGATGAGTTCCACCGATAAATATGAATATATCTTTTATTTGTAAGCGGTGCAACTACTAACGATGTTCTGTAGTATTATTCAACTGAAACGTTAATAGAATGATAAAAAATTATAAAATTAAGGTTCTGTTTGTTTTATTAGTTTGAATCACAACTCAAGTCTTTATTATAGTTATTTTCTCTCACAAAAATTTAACTTTAATTTTTTCAATTATAGTGTCTACTTTCATACGAATTCACTTTTTAACTCGAATAAGCAAATTGAACATAATTTAAACGGCTTAAACAAAAAGAAGAAAAAGAAAACGTGTTTTGCGCTCCTAATACTGCCATTATCATCATTAGAACTAAATGCTTATTTTACAACCTGAGTTTAAGACTAGCCAATAATTAAAACTTAATTAGACATATCACTATCATCTTTTTCTTTTTTTCTTTTGCATATATAACAATAATAACATTTTTAGATCTGATTTTGTGGAGTGGAAGGTGTTTTGTGTGCGTGGGGCCGGGTCGGGCAACGATGACACCTTAACTAAGGATGAGAAATGTTGATGAAAATATTAAAGGAGAGAATACATGCATGGGACCTCTAATCAAGAAGCTTCGTGCCATGAGTGACTGCCATGCTTTTGGCAACATCAAAATGGGGGCCTTAAAGATACGACAAACACTGTTTGATGTGATTTTTAATGATGCTTCTTCAATTCAGCACTAACTATGTATAAAAGTAACACTCAATTTCAGGGTGATGTTTGTCGATTTCAAGGATAATTTGGGACCGTCTCTTTATCTTGTGGCTGGGGTTTGGTGGGCTGTAAATGCTTAATTTTTTATACTTTAACCATAAATTATTATCATGTCAAATTTTGTACTACAGGTCCATCTTATTGGTGGGCAAGTTTTGTGGTATAGATCCGCACTAGTATTGGGTAATATTTAAGGGGCGTTTGGTACGCAGTAATTAATAGTAATTATATTTTTAAGAAAGTAATAGATGTAATATGATTCTAAAAAATAATATATTATTGTGTTTAGTTCTATACATAAATCTTGTCTCAAATTCATAAGAATAAAACATTACTGTGTTTGGTTGTGAATATCACGTCTCTCATTTCCCTCACGTTCTAACTCTATCTCTCTCCCTTTCTCATATTTTCTCTCTCTTCCCTCTTCTCTTTCACAAACTGCCGGTCACCTCCGATGAGATTCTGACGTTGGGTTTCAACACATCCCTCACCATTGCAAAGCTCTCAACAAGCTAAGTCCAATATAACATATCATTCAGCCTCTAACTCCTTCGAACAAAGCCGCACTTGCCGGCCGAAGTTTTAAAAATACCCAAAACTTTGATCGTGATATATTCGTCATCCGACCTCTGATTGTGGTGATTCCAGTTCCTATGGACAAGAGCGATGAGATGAACAAAATCTGACCAGCAACACGGCTCAATTCTGGCCGAAGCACCGCCGTCTGTAGTGGCCGAAACCTCCGTAGCCGCCGCTTTCGTTTTTGCTTCTCCGGTCGGTGGTGGGGGTGCACCACCAGCACCATTGGACTCAAAGGGGGACGACTAGCAGATCCCGGCCAGGAGCTACTGTTGTTGCTGCCGTTTTACTGGATTTCGAGAAAGAGCCACCGCTATGGTTGTGGTGAAGGTTGGTTCCGATGATCCAACTATTGGATCATCTTGATTTTGGTGTCAAAATGATCAGAAGGAAGTGGTTCATAAGACCCCCAAGCCAATTTTGATGATCCATAGTTGAAAATTCAATATTTGAGTTGTCAAATTTTACCAACGTTTATGACTTCAATCTGCACTCTTAGAGGTCGAATTTGGTGAAATTGACTGCTCCAATGAACTCAAAGGGTCGATTTAGTGGGGGTAGGCCTCAGCTCCGCCATAAAATTCTGCTCCAAGAGCTTCTGCTGCCGCCGGCGAGGAGCTCCGATGGCGAGCTTGAACTATGGATGTGATGTAGGTGCTCTGTAGGGAGGGATGAGAAGCTTAGTGGTGATAGGCTGTGATAGGTGTGTAGGTAAGATTTCCATAATTTTGAGATTCTTAGGAATTTGAATAACACCATGTTTGGTGGTATTTAAATTATCCCAAAATGAGAGAAAGTCAATCCCATGGTAATCACTTTCTTGAGAGTCTAAAAATTATAATTATTGTACCAAACATGGTAATATTGCATATTCTCATTCTTATTTTTAAGATTACTGCATACCAAACACCTCCTTAAATATTCAAGTGGAAATTTAGAACGGAATTATGTGCATGGGCTTCATAATTCAACAAAACGTTGTGTTGAGTTAATAGTGTTTAATTTTTGGCATGTTTTTCTTTATATCAAGACTATCACTGTTTTAGCTGAAGAAATTGAAAGACATGAAGTACACATCTCTTTTTATAACTAAAAAATATATATATCACGGTTTTTAGATTATGAGGGACGTGTTAGGGAAAAAAAAAAAAAACCAAACATGTGCAATTTTTCTTCTAATCCTTTTCATCGTTGTTAATTACTACATCGATTGAAAGTAAACATAATTGTTATATTGAGAGCGATGCCGTGTGTTATTATTTTTATTTTTTATTTTGTTGTTTTTACTTTGTTAAAAACTAGTGCATCTAATTATTAATGGGTTGCAGAGACATATGTGCGCGCTATATATGTGGCTAAACTATGATCTGATATATTGATTGGGAAGAATTTTGTGGGCACTTAAATATCACAAGAACATCTCACTTCACGTTAATGCGAGACTTGCCTTTATTTATAAACAGTGTTGTTATCTCCTCTTGAGAGTTTTTGTGAATTTTGTGAATTCTTCTGTGTGCTTGCTTTAAGAAATAAATAAAGGAAAAAAATTTATGACATCACATGTCAACTAACTAAAATATAGGTGTAAATGAGATTTTGATCAATTTTTGTGAGGGATCAAAAACACCACTTAGATCTCATTCGCTTCGCAGATTTGAATTTTCAATTCAAGTTAAGATGTGATAACTTTTTAGAGCTTTTAACTGTAGCAGAAAAAATTATATAATACATTTTATGAGAATTTTTAACTATAAAAATTTAAAACTGAAAATTTAAATCGGTGAAATAAACGAAGTCTTAGGCTTCGTTCGCTTCGTGGATTCAAGTTTTCAATTTAAGTTGAGATGTAATATTCTCTAAAAATTTTTAACTATAATAAAAAAAATTAAATGTGATATTTTTTAAAAAATTTTAACTATAAAAATTAAAAATTAAAAATTTAAATCAGTGAAATAAATAAGAACAGCGGCACAAAACACCAAAAACTTGGCTAATATATAATCCTTCCAAGGCCACGCAACAGATTTGAGATTCTCAATGCACTATCTCCTCTATGCTTGGAACTTCCCCCACTTTTTTTTTTTCTTTTTTAATGTTTATTTCCCAAAGAAAAACAGAACCCACCTCCCCCCAAACCAGACAAAACCTGACCATACCATTCCCCATTCCGAATCTGGCACATTCATGCTATCCAATCTCCTAATTGACCCATCAACGTCACAATTCACTTCCATTGTCCAGGCTAAAAAAAAATAAAAAAAATAATAATAATAATAAAATAATAAAATAATAAAAAAACAGAGAGAGAGAGACCCCCATTGAGCATTCAAGCCTCTACCACATATACCCTCCCCTAGTTTCCTCCTCCAAAAGGTCGTTACTTCCAAAACCACACCTTTAATTGAGGAAAAGGTACGTTTAAAATTAATTTTAAAATAATTTTATTTTTTTTGTATGAAATTAAAAATAAAAATATTTTTGATTTCAGATAGAAATTATTTTTAAAAGTGCGTTTGATAGTTTTATTAAGAGATTATTTTTAATGTAAGAAAAAATTAAAATTCCGTTTAGTTATATAATTTTTATTTTTAATTTAAGAGCACTTCGTTAGTTCATTTAAGCTCACACCTATTTACAAAAAAAAAAAAGGCATCCACCCAAAACTGAAAATAAAAAACGACTTAAATTCGTTTTCAATTTTTAAGTCATATTACACTAAATTGAGAACCGTTTTTGTTTTCATTTTTTCACTTTTTTCCTCCAAACGCGTTTTCCTCTTCAATCTCCATTTTGTTGTCTCGAAAAACGTGAAAAATGAAAACGGAATTGATATCAAACATGCTCGGTGTGTCTTAAAATTAACCCTCACTTAACGTGAGTTTTTCTTTTTTCTTTTTCTTTTTTTCCTTTTAAAAAAAGTGGGGTTAAATGGTAATTTCATTTTGTGACGATAAAAGACCAGACACGCATTGTTTAATACAATGTGCATTTTTCTCTCTTCAATTTAAAAGAAAACATATGAGAAATAAAGATAGGACAAAATAATAGTTAAAATCATTTGTGTCTTGAGATTCTGTTCCTAATGTAAAGTTAAAAGTTTACATGAGGTAAGGGGAAAAAAGAAAAAAAAAAAAAAAACCAAAACGATAATTTGATTTGTAAATAAAGGTAATAAAATTTTGATACCCCGTGATCATTTATGGCAATATCGAAAGTAAAGTTTCATTGGCAAGCTACAATATTTGGTCGAATTACAATACATCCTAAAATATGTATAACGTACATTCTATTTTTACTTATTGCAAAAAAAAAAAAAACAAAAAAAAAAGTTCCAGGCTGTTGAAAAGAAAAATATTTCCCTTCAATTTTATTTTTTTTTATAAAATTAACCCTTAAAATCATCCAAGGAAATAAAATACATGTTATTTTTACCGTAAAGAATGTTATTTTACTCTACTAATAGAAACGGTTGTTTTAAACTGTTAGATTAGATTTTTAACGGTCAGATTCTTACAAATACGTATTAAAAATTTATAATGCGCTATAAAAAATGTTTCTACTGCAGATTTGGTCTTTAAAAAATTAATGGTTAATATTAATAAATACTCTTTGAATCATAATCTTTTTAGTCAAATAATTACACTAGTAAAAATATATTTATAAAAAATAAAAGGTAAAGGTCTACACTCTTATACTATCAAAGAAAAATTCTCCGTTTTTTCAAAATTAATTCAACAGTAAAGACATAACTCTGAATAATATAACTCCCTAAAATGCATGGTATAAAGTTCAATATGATAGGGGTTTTTTATTTCAACGGGTCATGTTACATTACATCTTTGAGGGTGTTTTTGGCATCAGATCAGATCATGGAATTTTTGTTTCCCCGTACAAATCTACATATCACTTTCACTGTAATATATATATATATATTATATCTAAATTAAGGAAGTGAAAGAAAGACATGAGATTCTCTCATTTCTTTTTCTTCAATCTTCAATGCTCACCGCTGGCCAAAAGGCATTATTCTTTCACAGTGTTGTTCGATCAGTACCCTGTAGCTTATAGTGGTGAGCAGCTAAAGAGTAAAATCAAGGACTCAGACTCAATCAATGCCAATGCGATATTGATCATGACTATGTTGTGGCTCTTGTGCAGGACTTTTGTCACCTTGCCAATTATGTTTCATTAGTGTTACATAAATGCTTCTTCCCTCAAAAACAATTTACTGACGTAGTTCTATTAATTTTACCGAATTTTTTTATAATAAATTTTTAAAAAAATAATCACATTTAATTTTTTTATTATAATAAAAAATATTCATATAAAATTATATTTAAATTTAAATTAATGAATTAAACGAACTCGTATTCTATATATATACATATTTATATTATATATATCTACATAAATATCCGATACATAATTATCTTATCTCTATCTTTATCTTTTTTATTTTATTATCTCAGCAATTTTTTTTATTTAAGTTGCTCTTTCTTTACTTTTTCTTTTCCTTTTCTATTACAATGGTTACATATATTGAAGTGTGGCATCCGTTGGCAAAGTAAATAAAAATCCGAATAAGCATTTCCATATTCTCCAAATCTAAAAACTTTTCTATATTTGAGTGCAATGACAGAGTCAGGATTTTGTTTTAGGAGAGCATAAACTAAAAATGTGAAAAATATTATAAACACTAATAATATCAACACCTAATACTGTTAGCCAGTTGAAACCACATTTTATATTTATATATTTATCAGTTTATTGAATTTTTTGATACGTGAATTAAAATTTTACAAAGTTTAATTTTAAAAAGGTTTTGAAAAAAAATAGTGTTCATTACTTCCACAATCAAAGTGGACAAAAGATGTTTATGTGAAACTAGTAATTGAGAGGTTGCTTGAAAAAATGCTCAATTAGAGACACATTTAGGAAGTGTATTTTAAAGGGTCATTTAAAATTTTCTTATGAGACTCACTTTTGATATATATAATAAATATTATATGAAAAATATATATATATATATTAGAAGGGAAAAATTTGAAAAAAAAAAAAGAGTTTTAACTAGAGTAAATTAAAGAAAAATAATTCAATTAGAGTACACCAAAAAATATAAGATTTAATATGAAAAACTCAAAAGAACAATGAAAAATACCAAAACGTAGGAAAAAAATATTTAAATTAGATTTAGTGGAGATATTATGAAATTTTTGTTAATGAATTGGTATATTTGAAAAGAAAAAAAAAACTTGAAAATCTATAGGGTGAAAATTAAAAAAACCAAAAATCAAGGGGGGCATAAGGGGGTATATATGAAAAAACTTGAAAATATATTGCGTGAAAATCAAAACAATCAAAAATTCAGGGGGCATATGCCCCCCTCCCCCCGCCCCGCCCCTGTTCGAGTGCCTTGGAAGTTTTTCATCTCCTTAGACAAGACAATAGAGGTTTTAAAGAAAAATAAATCATTATTTTTATCAATAAAATAGCCCGACATATACAAAATGAAAAATGTTAGAGTATCAGAAATATAATGCTATAATTAATGTGTTAATTATAAATTTAATATTTAAGTATAAAAAATATTTTTTAATTTAATGTTATTTATTATGCTTTAATTTCTCATATGTTATATTTTATGGTAAATTTCTCACCAACATAGCATATGAAAAATTTAATATTTAATTATTATCGGTTGAAATGCTTACTTTTCATGTAATCATTGCAACTTTTGTAATTTTTAATTATTTTAAACATAAAAGTTTACTTTTATAACTTTTAAAACTTAATAATTATGTAAAAAAAATAGATTTAGCATTATGCATTAAAGTAAAAATAATAATAACATATCATATCACACTTTTTAAAAGTAAATATACAATTGATATTAACATTTATATTAGAGATGTTCTTAGCGTCACTTTTTTGTTACTTTTTACATTTATTGTTTCACCCGTGAACTCAATTATCTCATTTTTTAATAAAATAATAATATATCATGTTAATAAAATTTATTTATTAAACAGAAAATGATAAAAAAAAATAAGGCTAACCTTTTTTTTATTCAAAATTATAAAAGTCACAGTGTTAGAGAGAGAGAGAGAGAGAGAGAGAGATTTCACAAAAGCAAATTTGCTCAAAGCTATCATTTGTTAGTCAATTTTCCCGACATGACACAAGAAAGCCTTGGATGTGATCTTGATCACCAACTCAAAAACTGTTTTGTAATTGTGTGCTCAGCACTCCACGGTGTGTTGGCCTATAATGGAGGGCTTGAATTTGACCTGAAAAAAAAAAGGGCAAGAAATCGTCTATTTGGGTCTACTTTGTGACATTTACCAAAGCCATGCACTGAACAAAATCAGATGCTTATTCTTTTATTTATTTTTTTAACAGATAACATCATCCCTGGCCAGTGGATTGTGTGAGCCATCTCATCTTGGCACTCAGTGTGGGTGGGAGGAGAGAAATTGTGGAGTTTGTATAATATGCGTGAAGACAAAATTTTGCCAAGAATAAAGTTTTGATAGCTACCAATTTTGAATGCCTGAAGAAAAATCACCCACGTTATATCTCAAATTGGGATTGAGAATCTAATTAATATTCTTCCTTGGAGAAAAAAAGTAATAGTGAATGATACCACTGGTAACATGGATTATATGTATATATTCAGCAGCCGTACCAGTTCGACAAATGTAATATTTTCTATCTGTCAATGTAACTTCGTCTGCCCATTCGTGCAAGACTTATGGTCTGTTTAGTTCGCTGATCGAGTTTTTAATTCGAGTTGAGATGTAATTTTATGTGAGAGCTTTTTACTGTAGCAAAACTCAAATTCTAAACTCGAATCAGCGAAATGAACGGAGCTTAATATTTTATTCAATTGTAACACTCAATAACATGTAATTTAGATAATGCCGCTATTAATTTTCTATACGACTTGAACTAGGTTGATAAGTTGTTTAAACTAACAAACTAAAGATTTAGTATTCTTTTTGTCATTTAATAAATCAGCTTAATTATTACCCTTAAACTGATGAAATTCAAAATATTTACACTAATGATGTACACTGATTAATCAGATTGTTAATACGTGAAGCAGTTCATACACTAATACAGTTTGTTTTTTCTTTAAATACCGACTCGTTTCAATTAGAAAAATATCCAAAATGTATTGAGGGCTTTATATACATAGAATGACCTAAAAATTAATAAATTAATCTTTTAAATCAAATTATACTCTTAAAATATATTGAGTTAATTTTACATGTTGTGTCTCCTCAACTGTAAGTGACCAAAATTTTAATGCATTATTGGTCGTCAACCTCACAAGACCAATTTAACTGTAGATCTCAACCTTACAAGCAGGCTCTTCTCTCAACCTTTCACCGCCGCCACCATCACCGAACAGAGCAAGAAATGTTGCGGTGGCCATAAAAAAGTGGAGCTAATTGATTGTATTATCTTTTCCTTTTTTTTTTTTCCCTTGAACTAGACGATCTCTTTTTTGAGTTTCGATTCTTAAAGAGTTCGAGTTTGAAAGGTGAAAAAGGAGTAAGGAATTGTCAATTTAGGTCTACACGCTGCATTTATCATTGAACAAAAACTAGACGCAACCTTCTATCCAAAAATAAAAATAAAAAATAATAATAATAACGACAAAAAGAAAACAAACAGGAAAGAAAGTTTATTCAAAAAAAAAGAAAAGAAAACTCCCAACTTTTAGTTCTTTTTGTCCCATAGATAGTCTATGGATTAAAAAACCTGTTATATTATATTTTTTTTTTGTATAGTATACTTGTGTGTGTACATATATTTATATTATTTGTTAATAATTATATTGTCTAATTTTTTATGTCAAATGGGTATCTATCCAATTGTATTTTGTCATGTCATAATGTACTCAAACATTAAGATATGAAAAAGTTGGTTTAAATTTTTTAAATGATACAGTATGATATATTTGACTATACAATATACATCATTCTAAAAGTTAAAATTGAAGGATAATTTGGGAACTTCTTGTTAATCAACCTAACAACTCTGAGCATTCAAGTATCTTCTATAGTCAATTTAAGTTAACTTGAGGGTCTCAACAAATCTTCACATCACGATTTATTGAATGGAAAAAAATTGAAGATTCAAACTGTTTGAGAGCTGGTTCAAATTTTATTAATTTGAAGTTTTGAATTTTTTTGTTTGAATAATTCAAAATGCGTGGTTAAATTATAGTTTGAATTGCCGTTTTAGATTTTAATTTAAACAAAGCATAAAATTCGAGTTTGTATTTAATATGTGAGAAAAACAGAAAGAGTAGACTCCTTTTTAATATTTAAAAATGATTTAAACTGTTGAATATAAAGAGAAACTAAATTTTAAGTTGACCATTTTAAGAATCATCCAAGGAATTAATTCATATTTATCCAATAGTCTCCCATTGCAGAGCAGCTAATTCCTCTGCCAGACTATCATTTTTACCTAATAAAATATTGGATATCCCTTGAAATACCAAATTTGTTTTCAATTATACCTTATTGCTGATATAAGTTGCAGAGTCCAGTAGCATCACAATAATTATGTGCATGAATCAACGGAATTTATGGGCCACTCATATGGTAAAATTTATACAAACCCCACCCAACAAAAGTAGAGATGGATTATTTGCCTCGTTCATTTCACCGATTTGAGTTTTTAGTTTTAACTTTTTACAGTAAAAAGTTCTCAGAAAATGTCACATCTAATTTTTTTTACTACAGTGAAAAGCTCTCAAAAAATGTCATATCTCAACTCGAATTAAAAATTCAAATCCGTAAAGTGAATGAAGCCATAAAAAATTAGCAATAAAATCATGGAAATACGATTTCTTTTCCTTAATTAGCTCATTCATTTTCGCATCAGACCTCAAAGGATCAGATCTCCGGCAAGGCTACTTGGAAATGCATATCTAATTAATTAATTAATTAATTAAAATTGCTATCTAATTACTTTATTAAAATTTCTCCTAGTTAAAAAGAAAATCTACCTGAATCAGGGTGGGATTTATGTTATATATTCTTAAATATCGCACCTTTAAAGGAAACATAATATCTGCAAGGAAAATTTAGTAAAGAGTATTAGAATAAAGTTCTTGAAAGCTATATTATTCTAAAAAAAAAAAAAAAATCCTCAAAAGGTACCAATTTTGTATTCGGTATTAATCCTGCCCCATCTTTTTCTATCTGCTCATGTCAAATGGTATCTATTTCAGCAAAAAACAAATTTAATTTCAATTAGAACTTTACAAATTTAAAAAATTAATATTGAAATGTCATAAATCTATCTTAACGACTTGGGTATTTGTTTATATCAAACATATTTTTAAATCTATCTTAACGACTTGGGTATTTGTTTATATCAAACATATTTTTAAATAAAAAATCAAAATTTCCCCGGTCAATTTCTGCTAAATGGGACAAGTATTCTTGTTCTAATTTATTGAAAAGAAAATCTAGAATCCCCCAAACCATATTGATTAGTTGATATTTATCCACCAAAAAAAAAAAAAGTGCCTCTCGCCCGGCTTGCCCTTTTTCTCCAACTTTTGGTCCCTTCTTGAAAATACCACTTTTTTTTTTTTTTTTTAGAATTTGAAATACCACTTTTTTTTTTTCCTAATAAATGAATTACATAATCCCCCAAACCATGTTGATATTTATCGGAAAAAAAAAGTGCCTCTCGCCAGGCTTGCCCTTTTTCTCAATACCGCCTTTTTTTTTTGAGAATTTGAAATACCACTTTTTATTTTTCAATAAATGAATTACATAATCCCCAAACCATGTTGATATTTATCCGCAAAAAAAAAAAAAAGTACCTATCGCCCGGCTTGCCCTTTTTCTCCAACTTTTGGTCCCTTCTTGAAATACCACCTTTTATTTTCCAATAAATGAATTACATAATTTTCTAGAAAAAAAAGAATTATACATATTATAAGTTGCACTAGAAAAAAAAAAAAGAATTACACATATTATAAGTTGCACACTCTGATTGTATTGGAATAATGATGTGCATGAATCGGAGGAATTTAATTTATGGACCACGTTATAGATGGTACAGAATTTACATATCCAATAATCCAAGGTAACAAAAGGAAGGCCAAAAAAAAAAGTGCAAAAAAAAAAATCTTAAAATTATTGTGAAATTTGGTTTTTCTTTTTTGGAATTCTTTTTTTATTTGTTTTTCCTTTTTCGTGTCGGTATGACGTGTGTATTCGGTAGGGACGCTTAAACCTCGGATAGTTTTTAGCTTCGGACAGCTTACGTGGCGCTTTGTTTGACGGCCGTACTTGTTTCAATGATCGAACGATAAGCGGCTGATGTTGACGTTTTAATGATGCCTGACGTATGTGCTGTAAAACGTTGACATGAGTTCCTGTCTTTTTCTTTACCCAAAAAAAAGTACCTGTCGTTTTCTTTTTCTTTTGCTTGGGTTTTTTTTTTGTCCAGTTTGGGGCTAAACAGTAAACATAGCTGTCGTTTCTCTTTCTCTCTTCAGGCGTCAAATAACAATCCACAAATAATTGAAAAAAAAAAAAAATCTGCTAAGGTGGATAAGACTCGTTCATTTTATTAATTTTATTAATTTAAAATTTAAAATTTAAATTTTATTATAATAAAAATTTCTTTAATTCGTTGATTTGAGTTTTTAATTTAAGTTGAGATGTGATTTTATATGAAAGTTTTTTACTATAGCAAAAAAGTTAAATGTGACTGTTCTTAAGAGCTTTTTATTGTAGCAAAACTGGAATTCTAAACTCAAATCAGTGAAATGAAAGGACTTAAAATTTTTTTAAAATAGTCACATTTAACTTTTTTATTACAGTAAAAAGTTCTCATATAAAGTCACATCTCAACTCGAATTAATAAACTAAACGGGCCCAAAGCAAATTAGTATTGTAATTTTTTTTTCTAAATATTACGGCATCCGTTTCTAAATTTAAGTTAAGAAGTGATTTTATGTGAATTTTTTTTAATATAATAAAAAAATTAGATGTGATTTTTTATGAGATTTTTTAATTATAATAAAATTTAAATTAAAAATTTAAATTGATAAAATAAAAAAAGTCTTGTAATTATTTTATGATAACGTAAGGAGGACAAATAATATGAATCTATCAACTTGAAGGCTGAAGCCCCTTTTCACGTGAATGGTTAATACTTTATAGAGACTTGGGAGCACATCAATCGTCATGCACCAGAAATAATATGAAAGGACAAGAAAAACCATGTTTTTCTTTTCTTTTTTTTTTTTTGGTCTAAGAAAAACAAACACGGACATTTTCAATTTTCTTCTTTTACTTGTTTACTTTTTCAGAGGAAAAAGTTAGTTGTATCATAATGAATGAGCTCGATTTGGTTGTGCAATTTGAATAGGTAAGATGGGCAATTAATTTAAATCTAGAAATTAAAGTGCATAATGGTACTGCCATTTCACGTTTCCATGATAATGATGCCTGAGTTAAAATTGATTAAAAGATACAGGTGCATCAAAATTTTGATGTTCACATACACCTTTTCGTTTAATTACTAATTTTTTTTCTCATGATTATTAATTAGAAATATGAGTTATCACGCACAATTGATTAAAATCTGTAAAATCATGTCCGCAAATAATATCTACAAATACTTGCAGTATTAATATAGTGATGAATCCACATTTGTCTCTAATAACAATACTCTCAAAAAATGATGGTGGGGTGGTGAATTTTTATTTTTAAGGGTCGGAATGGACTAAAAATTTCGAACAAAAATTACGATTCTTTTTTAGGCTTTGTTCAGTTTATTAATTTTAGTTTTTAATTTGAATTGATTTGTAATTTTATGTTATGACTTTTAACTGTAGTAAAAAAAGATAAAAGTGATTTTTTATGAGAACTTTTAACTGTAATAAAACTGAATTTAAAAACTCGAATCAATAAAATGAACGAGACCTTAATTTATTTTTTATTTTATTCTGAATCAACCAGGTTTGTAATAGAATTTAATTCACTTGTAAGACTCCGTTCATTTCATCGATTTGAGTTTAAAATTTGAGTTTTACTACAGTAAAAAGCTATAAGAAACAGTCACATCTAACTTTTTTACTACAGTAAAATTTTTTTACATAAAATCACATCTTAACTCGAATTAAAAATTCAAATCAGCGAACTGAACGGGCCTTAATAGACACATCTTAATCAAATTCATTCAAACACATCGTAATGTTGTACTAGGCGACCAAGAAAATGAACGGCCTATAATCAATCACAAATATTCAACGTGGTGCATTTTTCCTTTATTTTTCAGTTATTGTGGCGACCAGACGCCGATGAATGGCTTTCCCGAATCTCGGTGCGCGAATATAGAATCTGCTTCGTCTTTAATAGGATAAAATTTTTCGCACCGATAATATCAAATTTATTATTGGTACTTATTTATTTATCCAAAAAAAAATATCCACATTAATTATGGCAGGTTTAATTGGACTGTAAATATCACGGGAAGGGTTGACGGTAAATCCGGAACTGAACACGAATTCCAATTTGATTAAGTTCGAGCAACATGTAGGGGAAATTGTGATAATATTTTCTAACAGAAAAAAAAAGGAAATTTGTGATAATATTTTCAAAGTTGATTGTATACGTGTGGGGGCTACGTAGCCTGCCGTTTGCGTGTCTTTATAATGGCATTGTGGAAAAATGTTCAGCTGCATACGTGACAACTATCACCCACCAATCAAGTTCGCCAAGAAGGGCATTAAAATATGGTATATGTAAGGGCCGTATAATTCACTTATTTAAATTTTTAATTTAAAAATATAATTTTATATAAATTTTTTTTATTGTAATAAAAAAATTAAATATGATTATTTTTAAAATTTTTTATTATAATAAAACTCGAATCGGTAAAATAAAAAGGACTTAAGTTTTTTTTTTATTTTATTATTTCGAATCATAATTTAAATTTTTGTAATAATATTGTTTTTATAAAAATTTAAATTTTACTTTTTATGTTATAATATTTTCTCACATAAATTATTTTTCAACTTAAATTAAAAACTCATACCAATGAAACAATCTAGACCATAATGTATCAAAAGAAGAATTTTATCGTAGAAAGAAAACATTGTTTTATGGAGTTTTTTTTTTATAAGATACGAATAAAGATATAATGTGTTTAAAATGTTACTTTTTTTTATTAAATTTTATATAATTTTTATAAGGTGATTTGGAAATCTCATATTCATTGAGCAAATTTCATATTAACTAAGTAAATCCGCTTTATTATTGATATATCTAATTATTTACTAAAATAAGAAAAAATGAACTAGTTATTAAATATTAAACTTTTATAACATTAATTAATTACGATGTTCACGTGACTTAACTTAACAATAACGTGTACTCTCTTATATTTAAATATAATTATAAAGAACGTGTACTACTAAAGAAGGTGTTTTTTCTTTTTCATCAAAATTCCATTATTTTTATGAAAAAATAATTAAGTCTACATATGTAAAAAGAAAGAAACATCAACTTGAATTAAAACGGTAACGTAAAATTTTCTTAAGAAAAGAAAGGTTAACGTGAAAATCCATCTAATTTTCATTTTTTTTTTATAAAAAAAATCACCTTCCATAGGACTTAGGAGTTTGTCCGAAAATAGAAAATACGTACTAGGTCTAGCATAAAGAAAAAAAAATTCAATACAACGTATGAGAAAGTTTATTGGGCACAGAAGGCAGCTACGGTGGGAGTGAGGACCAGAGGATTCCCTAGTCTTTATCAGGGCTACCGCATCTCGTTTAGTGGGCTTTAGAATTTCTCTCGTCCGGGGGTTGACCAGGGATAGGATCTAACCCTGGTTAAGTCTAACCATGGTTAAATCTCTGGTTAACAAATCCTTTAAAAGGGGACAATCGGGCTGCTTCGTAACTCCACCATTCCCTCGTTTGCTTTCAACACAAAAACCATTTACCGTATTTCACTTTGATGGTTTCTCACTCCCTTTATTCCTTGTTCCTCATTTCTCATTAGCCTTTTTTTTTTTTTTTTTTTTTTTTCCCATTTTCTATTTTCTTTCATTTTCTTTCCTCATTTCCCACCTCCCAAACACAGGTCTCCTCTCTCTCTCTCTCTCTCTCTCTCTCTCTCTCTCGTCATTATAGTACTATGCTTTAATATTTTCTCACTTTGATGAAATCCGTGGCTATAATTTGCGTCGTCCTTTTGACCCCAAACCAAAATTACAATGACCAAATATATAACATATATATTATAAGATTTCAAAGACGAAAATTTTCGCCACACTTTGCTCGAGCTTTTTTATGTTTTTATTTTTGCTCGAACAAAACAGGATTATTAGTGTCATCCAGTCGATATTAAACCAATATTACTCGAAGGACGGAGGGGATAAGCTAGTTTTGTTACAAAGCCTATATAAAAAAAAAAGGACACTTAAACTAAAAAAAAGTGCTACCGAGCAAAGCCTTAAATATACTAAATATGTCCTTTTGTTTTAATTATTTTAATTATTATCTAAATTAGAGTTTTCTCTTTTTGTGATGATGATGATTCAGAAATGGCGGCGAACGGGAACGGAGAGTTCAGCTTCGGGAAGGGGACGGCGAGGAACGGGCTGTCGAAGATCCAGACGCAGAAGAAGAACAACGGGATATGCCACGACGACAGCGCGCCGCCGGTGAAGGCGCAGACGATCGACGAGCTTCACTCTCTCCAGAAGAAGCGGTCGGCGCCCACCACGCCCATTAAGGGTGCCCAGGGCCCCGTCGCCGCTCCCCCCATCTCCGACGAGGAGCGCCAGAAGCAGCAGCTCCAATCCATCAGGTAAATTATTAAATACTAAAATATTAATCGGACACGCGACGCTCAAATTAAAAAAAAAAACAAAAGTATGATTTTGCTCAAAATCTAAAAAATAAAAATAAAAATAAAAAAGGGGAAAAATCTTGCACACGGCGGGTATAGCGGAAGACTGAGGCGTGGGACCCAGTTTTTGAGTTTGTTGGACCTGTTAGTGATGGTCAGATGGAGTATTGGAGTGTTTTTGATTGGGACGGTGGGACCCTTCGCGAAAAAGCAAAAAAGAAAAAAAATTGAAAAAAAGGGGAAGTGGGACCCACTTAATATAATTTTGTGTGTGATTTATAAATTTAGAATTATTATTTAAAATTATTTTTAATTTATATGTATTTTTTTTTTAAAAATACCGTAATAAGATAAATTATAGTTTAAATTATGATACGAATATTTACAATAAACACCCTATAAGCGACGCGTTTTAAGATACGGGTTGGGGGATTTGCCGTTTGAGTCGGTCTTTTTTTTTTTTCCGAGAATCCATAAGAAAAAAAGGGGACCCACTTGTGGGGTAATTTTTCCACGTCATAGTCCCTGTGATTTTCCTAGTAATATTTTCTACGCAAAGAATTTTTACCCGGGATTTATTTTATTTTATTTATTAAAATTAAATAAATAATATTGCTACGTGAATAATTTTTTTTTGACAGTGCATCTTTGGCATCGCTGACGAGAGAGACTGGGCCGAAGCTGGTGAAGGGAGATCCGGCGAGGAAGTCCGAGACACCGAAGGTTTCACACGTGTCGCATAACTACTTCACGTGTCCCACCATCAGCGTTAGCGACAGTGCCTTGAAGTTCACTCATGTTCTCTACAACCTCTCCCCCGCAGGTAAAAAAATAACAATGAGGAAAAAAATACTATAATAAAAAAAATAAAATGTAAATTTTTATTAGAAAAAATTATTATCTTAAAAATTTAAATTATGTTTTCGAACTAATAAATCAAACGACTTTAATAATAATAATAATAACCATAAGCACATACGCTTTTTATATATTTGTATTATTATTTTTTAAAAATATATATTTATTTAACGTGATTTTAAACAAATTCCATGCTTATAAATTTGAACTACAAAAGAATATCGTTTCTTTGCCATAAATAGCAAAAAATTTATCCATATAATATGATATTTTTACCACCATCTTAAAAATTCTGCAAATATCTCATTTTAATTTTGATAGAAAAAACGTGTTTTCTAGGGTCTAAATAAATATGGATCACTAGCTCGTGAAAGAAATGTTATTTTTTTAGGCAATGAATATTTTCATTAAAGCATATAAATTAGGCGGTCCAAGAAAATCTGAGCTTTTTTATTTTCTTTTTCCTATAAAATCTTTAATCATTTATCATCACCGTTGGTAGACCAAGAATTGCCCACCACCATTGTTCTATTTGAATATTTTAGATTTCCTTTTCCTGTTTATTCAATTAACCCTTTTTTCCTTTGATATGGTATTTAATACCGCTAGTAGTACCTTCCTTGGTTTTTCACCCTCTTTTGAGTATCCTTATCATGGCCGGCAAGATCTTGGATTTTCCATGAGATAGAGATAGTGGTCAATCACGTGTTACATGAAAGAAAGTACGTAAAAAGTGTAATATTACGTAATAGTACATACGTAGAACGAATATGGCACAAAGCTATCTAGTGTATATATATATACATGTATATATATATATATGTAGTGGATGAGACTATATTGAGTTTGTATGTGGTGCAGAGCTATATGAGCAGGCGATAAAATATGAGCAAGGGTCGTTTATCACGTCAAATGGGGCATTGGCTACACTCTCAGGAGCCAAGACAGGTCGGTCCCCAAGAGATAAACGCGTTGTCAAGGATGAGACCACTGAGGATGAGCTTTGGTGGGGAAAGTAAGGCGGTGTTTGGAGTTATTTTTGTTTCTGTTTTTTTTTTTTTGTATTTTTCGAGAAAAAAATGAAAATAAGAGAGAAACGGCGTTTGACATAATTAAAAATAAAAAAACGGAAATGAAAATGAGAGAGAAATGAAGTCGTTTTTCATTTTTTATTTCCGTTTTCTCCTCTCTCGAGTAGAGAGAGAGACATTAATGAATTTTTTTTATACTGAAAAAAATCTCTTGATAAAACTATTAAATACATTTTTAAAAATGATTTATGTTTAAGATTGAAAATGTTTTTATTTCTATTTTCATACAAAAAATAAAATCATTTTAGAATAAATTTCAAATGCACCCCAAGTTTCTTTTCTTTAATCACCACTCCACTTCTCTATTTATTTATTTAATTTTGTTTTGTTTTTCTCTTTAATGTATTTTTTTTATGATTGATAAAGATTGAGCTCTATTAATTACGTCTAAACTTTTTGGTCAGGGGTTCACCTAACATTGAAATGGACGAGCATACATTTTTGGTGAACAGAGAAAGAGCTGTGGATTACTTGAACTCTTTGGACAAGGTCATATTCCGTGTCTATAGATTTTACTATTAATATATTTTTATCCCTCCATTAATAAAGTGTCTCTATTAGGCACCACAATTATGTGAAGTGTCAAATTTTTTATCCCACAACAAAAAAAGTATTTAATACTTTTATAAATTATTAGTCATATTTATTGATTATCATATCAGTGATTAGTAGAAATAATTATTTTAATATACGAAGGTCATATTAATAAATTTTTTTTGAGTGGTGAAATTCTTATTAACTACTAAAATATATTTTGTTATAAGTGTCAATTAAAAAAAAATTAGTTGTCTGAATTTAATAACCATTTATACATTTTTGGCTTTTGGCGATAGTGAAATATGGTGATGGAATCTTTCTTGTCGTTTCTCTATATTGGGGCCAAGAGACTCCTGATCCGTCGGGAGAAGCAATGTTGTCGTTTACTATATAATTTTCCTCATCCACGTTTTAAGCGGTGCTCTTTTTTTAATATTTTATTATTATTATTATTAATTAATGTTACTTGCGAGCAAGTCAACCTGGAAAATTATGAATTGGGTCACATATAGGAATTAGGAAGTGTCATACTTTGTTTAGACTTTAGGTGGGGGGGGGGAGGAAATTAAAGGTTCATGAATGTTTACTTGGTTCAGAAGGCCACCAGCTATTTATTTAGGACCTTTCTTGCTTAATGAATAACTCGGTCATTATTCAATTTTGATTAATCTAGTAGCTCAATAAATCATTTAAAATTTGAGTAAATTGCATCGTTGCATCTCATTCGTTGTTTGCATAATCGACCCCGAATTTTTAATTTTGATAAATTATATCTTAAGTTTTAAGTGACTTTTGTTTTAAGGGTTCTGCCTAATTTTGGATCAGGGTTCTGCCTAGTTTAGGATCATGGTTATTGGTTCTGCTACAGTGTTTTTCTCTCATAAAAAATTTAAATTTTAAAAATCAGAATCATGAAACTGGGTTTTGAACCCATGAACCGAAAATGTATTCTAAACTCCATATGGCAGCTGATGGTTACCTGAAAATTTTGTTAAAACTTTTCAGGTATTTGTGAACGACCAATTTCTCAACTGGGATCCGGAGAACAGAATCAAAGTTAGGATTGTATCTGCCAGGGCTTACCATTCCCTGTTCATGCACAACATGTAAGTAAATAATAAAAAAGTACCATACTCACAACACTGTGTTTGTGATCTGTGCCCCCCCTTTTTCACAGGGTCTTAAGCCAACCAGATAAGTCTCCTAAACGTTTTAACATAATCTTTTCGAATTAATCAGTCCCCAGGACTAAAATGAAAAAAAGAAAAAATATGAAAGGTTATAATAAGATAATAGTGTACAAACAACAAGCAACAAAAAATGGATAACTGGGTGGGTGGCAGGTGTATCCGACCCACTCCTGAAGAGCTGGAGAATTTTGGTACTCCGGACTTCACTATATACAATGCTGGCCAGTTCCCGTGTAACCGTTACACACACTACATGACATCCTCCACTAGCATAGACCTTAATCTTGCTAGGCGGGAAATGGTCATCCTCGGCACTCAGTACGCCGGGGAAATGAAGAAGGGTCTTTTCAGTGTTATGCACTATCTCATGCCTATGCGTCAAATCCTCTCCTTGCATTCTGGCTGCAATATGGGGAAAGATGGAGATGTTGCCCTCTTCTTTGGACTCTCAGGTATAGTATTATCATCATCCCGCGGCCAGGATATCGCGGTGGGTCCCACACAAACGTTGTTCTTCGCTACTATGTCTTGTTGCCCCCCTAATCTATCTGAATTTCCTCTTCTTGATGTTGTTGTTGTTGTGACGTGAATTTTTATGTATGTGTGCTTTTTCTGGTCTTGTATTTCAATTTGTGCTAATGAGTACCTTTTCTGTGTTTTTGTTTTGCAACTTTTTTTTTTTTTTTTTTTAAAGGTACTGGGAAGACAACTCTGTCTACTGATCACAATAGGTACTTGATTGGAGACGATGAGCACTGTTGGAGTGAGAATGGCGTGTCGAATATTGAAGGCGGTTGCTACGCGAAGTGCATTGATCTTTCGAGGGAGAAGGAGCCTGATATTTGGAATGCCATCAAATTTGGAACTGGTAAAAGTAGTTCTAAATTTGTGTCTTGACCGATTCAGTTTATGAATGATGTGAAATTGATGTTTTTTGTGCTCTTGCAGTTTTGGAGAATGTGGTGTTTGATGAGCATACTAGGGAGTTGGATTTTTCTGACAAATCTGTCACAGGTAGTTTGTTGCTCTTTTGGCTTTTAATGCAATATCTATTAGTATTTTTGAATTATTCTCACTGAAAATCGACAAAGAAAAAGATAAGTAATGAGTTGGCCTTACTGATGGAAAATTTTACTTGGATTTATTAATTATAAACATGATTTTCAAATGAAATTTCAAAAGGTTTCATATTCGTTATCACTTAAAGTCATATTAATCTGTTAAATCATGTACTTGGATCATTAGTTATAGCTTGATTAAGATTAGATTTGACCTTGAATGGTAGCACGTGTAACTAAATGATGCCAAGAAAGTGTTGACCTCATTTTGTTCCCTTTTTTAAATGCAAAAACACGATTGACCTCAACTAAATTTTAATTATTTATGCACTAGTTTGGGTCATTTTGACCTTAATTATTGACAGTTTATCCACTTGTTTAATCCGGTAAGCTAAGCTTAGGTCGGCTTAATTAGCTTTTCCAAGTATCTATCTTCATAGGGTTAATAGGTCTTTAATTGAGGATAAGGTATAACGAACACATGATAATTCCCCTTGTTTAGATTTTTAGTTGTTCGACGCAGGGATGAAAAATTCAAAAGAAAATTGTACTTATATTAACTAGGATATGAAATATGGTACTGGTAGTGCTCTGTTTTTAACCGCTAGATTTTGCCATGATTTTGATCAATTTAATGTTCACTCCTAATCCTACCATAAAAAGCTGCATATAATTTTTCAACTAAACCAGTCAGGAGTGTTTCTAATAGTTAGTTTTCTGTTTGCAGAGAATACTAGAGCAGCCTATCCTATAGAGTACATTCCCAATGCAAAGATACCATGTGTTGGTCCACACCCAAAGAATGTAATCCTTTTGGCCTGTGATGCATTTGGTGTGCTTCCACCAGTTAGCAAGCTGAGCCTAGCACAGACCATGTACCATTTCATCAGTGGCTACACGGCTTTGGTAAACTTCTCAACAATTTCACAAAAAAGGGTATTTTTTTTAAGCGAAAAATTACTTTTTAAGTTGGCTAAACCATTTGTCATAATGAACCCAGGTCGCTGGGACTGAAGAGGGTGTCAAGGAGCCACAGGCGACGTTCTCCGCCTGCTTCGGTGCTGCATTTATTATGCTGCATCCCACCAAGTATGCAGCCATGCTGGCTGAGAAGATGCAGAAACATGGTGCCACAGGATGGCTTGTCAACACTGGCTGGTCCGGCGGAAGGTATAACATTGTAAAATTATATCAGTAAAATCATTGATTAGAATTAGTATCTAGTAATTTATGGAAAATGATGTGTCATCATGAGAGAGAGAAAAAAAAGGTCTCATGACATGTCATGAACGGTAGAACATTTCTTTTGTTGTATGTGTCATTGTTCTCAATTTATTTAAGCTGCAAAAACTGTACTAAACACTATCTCCTCTCTGTCTAACCCTGCAGCTATGGTTCGGGGAATCGCATCAAGCTTCCTTACACTCGGAAAATCATCGATGCCATACACTCCGGAAGCCTCCTGAAGGCGAATTACAAGAAAACTGAGGTGTTTGGAGTTGAGATCCCCACTGAGGTTGAAGGAGTGCCTTCAGAAATCCTGGACCCAGTTAACACTGTAAGTTGGCCATTTTCCCTTCTTTTTTGCTCATCTTTTAAGTTCATATAACTCTCTTGACTTGATTGGACTTTGTGTATTTCTTTTTCAGTGGTCTGATAAGAAGGCTTACAAGGAGACACTGCTGAAGCTTGGTGGGCTGTTCAAGAGGAACTTTGAGACATTCACAAACTACAAGATTGGCAAGGACAACAAGCTCACTGAAGAGATCCTTGCTGCTGGACCTAATTTTTAAACCATGGGTTGAAAAAGAAGAAGAAACAAGAGAAGAGACTTCCTATATGGCACTAGAATTTGTGGTAGTTTTGGGTTCAAGGGAGTGAAAATAAAAGAGTTTGTTCTGAGTTATTATGTATAATCAAACTGTGGTTTATTCCCAACACCCAACCAAGAAAAAAAAAAAGAAGTGGGTCTATTGATATGTAAAATGGTTGATGTAATTTGATTTGTTGGTTAAAATTTTAGATCAAGAATGGGTCGTCTCTTGTACTACTGGTTCATAAACGGTGAAATATCAGTTGAACTATCCAACATTGACCAAGGCTTTTTTGGCTTTCTCCGTTTTTAATATAAAACACAAGCTAACATATGACTTGTGAAACATTGTTATCTGCAGTACTTCAGAGAATTATCACCAGAAGGGATAGACTGTGGTAGTGACTCTTTGTTTGTGATTTATTGTTAACTTGGTTTATCACTAAAAAATAAATTTTAAAAAAAGAGAGGAAAAAACGTGGTTTATCTTTGATTGATTTGGTGATAAACCAGTATCAGGAAGTGATAATTAAGCAATACATTAGTGATTTGATCAATGTAAAAACCCAGCAAAAGAATGGCGCCATTTAACTGAAGAAGAACAATTCAAACATAAATTTAAAAGGTATGCTAAAAGGGGTCATCCATCTATTTTTTCAATGATAACTCAAAATTGATATAAAATTTAGGATTAGAGTTGGTGTTTACTCAAAAACTGCACTACAACAAGAGACAATAATAGCAAAACATAAACTAGAAACATTAAATAGTCATGATGACAATAATATGAACCAATCACACTGACATGCAAACGACGTTATTCTTAAGAATGACTTAAAATAAGAAACAACAATAGCATATTGCCATACACGACACCAAAAACGACGGTAACTACACAACATATCCATAATTTGCATGTTGAAACTAGGCCAAAAATTGTTTTAAGTACTGTTACTTAAAAATTGTTTTATGTTATGTTTCGTACGTGTCCTAAATACCATCCGAAAAATGCAAAAACGACATGCTCGAACCATCAGTCCTTTCTCTGTCCTTTGTAACCTTGGATGAAATGCATATTAATCCAGGTTTTTATGTGTCAAATTTATTTCCTTACAGAGATTAGAGCTGTAAAATGGGTTCAGTCGACTCTCCTTAGCACAAGAGTATGACACAGTCTGGCATGACATGGTATGTTAATTCGTGGCATGACCAATCACATGTGTTGTATTGGGCTTAACACTCCGTTTGGTAAGAGAAAAAGAAAATAAAATGAAAATAAAACACATAAAAGAAAGAAAATGTGAAAGAAAGGAAACAATTGATTTTTCTTTATGTTGTTTGATATGATGAGATGAAAGAAAATATATAATAGGAGGTTACATGACTATTTTCTTAATTATTTTATATAAATTTGGCTTTGAAATAGGGGTAAAAAAGTTATTTTAGTCATCAATGTGTGGATTTAAGTAGGCCTTAGAACAATATTTATCCACCATATTTTCATTTCCCTTCTGTCTTCCTTCCTAACAAACAATCCGCTTTATCATTTTCTATTCAACAATCTCTCCACCCACTTCCTTCATTCATCTTTTTCATCATACCAAACATAGCATAAATATTGAGCATGTTAGGCTAAGCACAACATGACACGGTACAACACGTCGAGACCTTCTCTAATACAAATATTAATATTAATTGTATATTTAGTATTAAAAATTGTGATATTTATGTTATTTTTATTTTAATACATAATGCTATTTGAAATGTTAAATCTACTTTTTTCATAATTATTAAGCATTGAAATTGTAAAAGTGAACTTTTATTTTAAAAATAATTAAAAAATGTAAAAGTTGCAATAATTAAAAAGTGTTAATGCCAATTGAAATGCTAAAAGTGTAAATGTTAATGCCAATTGTATATATAGTATTAAAAAGTGTGATATGTATGTTATTTTCATTTTTGTTCTAATGCATAATGCTATTTGAAATGTTAAATCTATTTTTTTCCATAATTATTAAGCTTTGAAAGTTGTAAAAGTGAACTTTTATTTTAAAATAATTAGAAAATGCAAAAGTTGCAATGCTTACATAAAAAAATAAACATTTCAACGAATAGCAATCAAATGTTAAATTTTCCACATGCTATACTTGGTGAAAAATTTACCCCAAAGTATAGCATATGAGAAATTTAGCACAATAAATAGCATTGCATTAGAGAATATTTTTTGCACTCAAATGTTAAATTTATAATTAAGACATCAATTATAACATTGCATTGTAGAAGTGTGTCATTTTTAACACTAAATTATACTTTTTTATTTCATTTTTTCTTCAATTTACAAAAAAAAAAAAAAAAGTATGATATAAATGTGTGAAAATTGTGTTGCTTATACATTGGACTTTCTTACTTACTAGTTGCTATAAAAAAAATCAATTTGAAAATACAATCAAATATATTTTAAAAATAAATGATCTTATAATTAATTTTTATACTATTTCTGTTATGTGTATTTAAATCATTTCTAAAAAAAAAAAATCAAAATAGTCCCTTCAAATTTAAGAAAACAAATGTAAAATGATAAAAACTAACATTATTATGGGTAAGCACCGTTAAACACGTGGGCAAAACAATTGACTTATAAAGTGATAGGTCAATGTGATATGTAGGTTTAAGTTGAAATTTACAGATTGACATGACATGACATGAATAAATAGTGAGTTATGTCAAGCACGACACGATATCGTGATTGTGTCTAATTAAAATAGATCATATTGGCACGATACGACCTATAACTAAGGTACATTCGAGCTTTCCTTCTATTTTTGGAGGAATATCTTTTATTCCATTTCCACAAGCTTTTTGTTGTAACTTTGAGATTTCCTGATGTGATTGTTAATGTTGTGGAGGATGAGTCTATTACTTTCATCACTAGCAAATATTGAAGATTTTTAATTCGTCAAAAAGACTCTTTTCATTGTTGATATTTAAATTACTGACGAACAGTTTCGACAACTCGATCTAAATCTTTTTAGAGAATCATATCATATCATATCATTACTCGTATGAGTCGATTTTTTTAAATCACAGAGAATGATGGAGATCCTAAATAGAATTCTTTTAGGAGTTAGAATAATTTTAGAATATAAATTATTTTATTTAATGTTTCATATGTTAAATTTTATTTGAATTTGGTTATTTTATTAAGAATTATATTTGCTTTTTTTTTTTGAAGAAAGAATTATATTTGCTTTTTTTTTTTGAAGAAAGAATTATATTTGCTTTTTTTTTTAAGAAAGAATTATAAGTCCGTTTAGTTCGCTGATTCGAGTTTTTAATTCAAATTGAGATGTGACTTTATGTGAGAGTTTTTTTATTGTAAAAAAAAAGTTAAATGTGACTGTTTCTGAGAATTTTTTACTGTAGCAAAACTTGAATTCTAAACTCGAATTGGTGAAATGAACGAGACCTATATTTGCTTTAGGATTCGACTCATAGTAGTTTTACAATTTACATATCTATTAAGTATTAATAGGCCACTCTATTATCATTTTCTTCACATTTTACTCTCTGAATGTTTAATTTATGAATTCAAAATTATGATTCAAAATTATTTTCATTTTATGTGTATTTTTTAAGAAAAAAAATACTATAAAAAATTATAAATCATAATTTAAAATAAAAAATGAATACACAAGGCCCGTTCACTTCGTTGATTCGAGTTGAGATGTGATTTTATGTGAGAACTTTTTACTGTAATAAAAAAGTTAAATATGACTGTTTCTGAGAATTTTTTACTGTAGTAAAACTCAAATTCTAAACTCAAATTAGTAAAGTGAACGGGGCTAAAATAAACATCCCACTCTACATTCCAGTTCTAATCAGAAGGGTCGAACTGAAGTCTGGGTCAAACTGTTTTAAAGCGCCAAACAGCAAAAGGAAAAGTAAAAAAGTGAAAATAAAGAATATAATAATAAAGGAAAATTGGGGGTGCGCACTACACCCGCGCACAATAGCATCGATCGCCTTTATTTCTGGGTCCTTCGGTTTCCCTTCTTCTATATCTCCGTTATCTCCTTGTCCACAACTCCTCTTTCGCCATCTTTCGATTCACGCAGATCTCAGATTGCTTCATCTTTGTCTCTTCGAGATTCGCTTCGTCTCTCCACGATCGTCCTCTGAATTCGCTCTCTTCTGTAAGTTTCGTCGTTTTTTTGGCATATTTTTTGTTGTTTTTGTTCAATTGAACGCTATTTTCGTTGTCCCGATCGACTCTGATGGGTTTGGATGTAGTTTTCTGTATATGCTGTGTTTTTACTCCACTTGATCGGTTTAGTGCAATCAAGTTTGGGGCTTTTTTATTGATTTTGGTGAGGATGGGGATTTAGGGTTTTTTATTCGATGATTTTGATCAGAATTGGATAGGATTGCTGATTTTTTGTGGGGGGTTTTGTTTCATTTATCAGTTAAGGCAGTTGTAAATTGGAGATTCGCTTCGTCTTAGCTCGAACGTGCTGTGAAATCCAACACTTTTGAGCAAAATTTCGTCTTTTTTTGTGTGGCATATTTCCCGGTATTTAATTCAATTTAGTATTATGTTCATTGTATTCAATCGGTTCTGATTGCTTCGGGTGCTCTTTTTTGCATATGAAGTGTAATTTGATGCAATCGTGAAATCTAGTTTTTTTTTTTTTTTTTTTTTTTTAGGGAAATTAGGGCTCTGGATTCCACGATTTTGGTCAGAACCAACTGGGGTTCCTTAATTTTTGATTTTTACCTTTTTTTTTTCCTTACAGGTATGAGCAAAAGCAAGTGTTGATTGGAAAAGCAATGCGGGGATACGAGGAAGATGTTAGTGCTTAGCACTCTTGGAATCTATATCTTGGTTACTCAGGCCCTGTTTTTGTTTTTTTGTTTTTTGTTTTTTTTTGTTTTGCGGGTTCAAGGGGAAAACTCGAACTAAAATTCAAATTTTGTTAGAGAAAACACTATAGTACAAGCATTGAATTGTAATTAGAACTGTGAAAAGAACGGGGCCTTGCTTTCTTACTCCATGAATTCTTTTTCCTAATTCTATTTTATTTTCTCGGTGTGTTTTTGCAGGAACTGCATCCAGCAATGGAAGATGAGTACGCTGATTATGAGGATGACGGGTATGGACAAGAGGAAGAAGAAGAAGAAGAAGAAGAAGAAGCTCCACAACCCACCAAGGAAGAGTTGGAGTACCTTGAGCTGAGGCAACGTTTGAAAGAACGATTCAGAAAGAAGCTTAAGAATGATGGCGGTTCTACTCCCAACAATTCTAGTGATAGAAAAAGAAAACTTCCAAATGATAAGTGAGTGGACAACACCTTGTGTTGATGGCTTGAGGCCCCTTTCTGGTTCATAAAAAATAACTTATGTCATGGCTAGTCTTTTTTATGAACTCGTCAACTTTGATCTATGTTTCAATTTCGAGGGAAAGAATTAATAGTTTCAAGGGTTACCGGTTCAGGGCATATATCTTTTTCTGAGAGCGTTTTCTAGTGTTCTCATTGGCTGAACAATCAGGCACGTGGTTTGGTGCCATATAGTCTGAGTTTCAAGTCCTTAGGGCACCTACCCGGTGAATAACGATGAGTTTTCATGTTTCTCAAAGATTGTAGGGTTTTGATGGGGCTTTGCAGTTTTGTGTCAAACTCAAGCCAAGTGCGCTTTTGGCTACTCTTACTATAAGTTCTGTATTTTCCTGGAAGTTTCATAACTCACATCTGACTCAATTTTAGCCACACTTTTGTGATTTTTTCTAATTTATTCTTCAATGATGTAGACTATTAAGGGCTGATGCTTATGTAAAGTTTATGTAGTGTCATGATTATGTGGTTGTTATCTTGCTGAGATGCATAATATAATCTAAAAGTATACTTTGCTTTTTTCAGTTTTGGATCATTTTTTGGCCCATCTCAACCAATTATCTCTCAAAGAGTAATTCAAGAAACGAAGTCTTTGTTAGAGACCCAACATCTGACATCCAAAGTTTCGAATTCTGCCCATCCAGTATGTATCATTATTTATCTGTTTAATATACTTGATTCTTGCTTCGTATCTTAGGACTTTTAAAACTGAAGTAGATTTTTATTATTGAGATATAAAAAAGTTAGGGATTCGAGGACAAAATATGATTTTGAAAATTGGTAAAAGGATAATAGGCATAATTATTGGTTAAAAGTAGGACATAACGGACATTCACAGTAACAGCTTCAAAGTTCAAACCAGGAATGTTCCTCCAAGGCTGACAAAATATGATTTTCGGAAGCAAATATATAATGAAACCCACCCTTTAGAACTAAAGTCTTGCTCATTCATTTTCATTTACAGTGAAGTTGAAGGTTCTTTTTGTATCTTAGTTTATAGATTTTATCTCGACAGTCTGATTTTCCTTCTCAGAAAAAAAGGAGCTCTAGTTCATCCACTGCAGGATCAAAACCTGGAGTACATGACAAAAAAGCCAGAGTCTTGAATGAGGTAGTTGGAGCATACTGTTCTTCATTTGGAATTTAAGTTACACGCCTCTGTGATTTGGTGAGTTTGATGGGTTTTTGGCACATGCAGGTTAAATCTAAAGTCCAAAAACTTAAGGATACGAGAGATTACTCCTTTTTGTTGTCCGAAGATGCACAGCTTCCTGCTCCAGCGAAAGAACCCCCACAGCGCAATGTCCCTCTTCAAAGTGCTGGTAAGTTGATGATTTACTACATCTTATCTATCTTTCAGCATGTGTACATTCTATTTTCATTGAGGAAACTTATACAGGTTTTTTGCTGATGTTGAAGATACGAGACTTGCTCAAGTACCGGTTAAAAGCAAACAAGCATTGGGAAATAATGGTAGACAAGTTCATGGAAATCATGGAGAAAGGAAATCTGTTCCCATGAATGGACACCCATCTTCTAAAGTAGGCTCTAATAAATTACCTTCAGCAAGTAGGCCCAATTCGTCACAAACGGATTCTAGAAAACAGCATAGTAGCAACAATGGAACTGGGCCTGGTCGGCCTTTGGCACCAAAAGGCATGCCTTCAAAGACTCCTACTTCTATGGAGAAGAAGGTTGCCACACCTGCTGCAAAGAGTTCTGCCCCCAGTATGCCGAGACCCAGTATGCAGAAGCCGCCTTCTTCAAAGCAGCAGCCCTCTATATCAAAGCAGCAGCCCTCAATATCAAAGCAGCAGCTAGAACAGAGAAGGGAACTACAAGGGTCTACTAAGGCTAAAGTGTTGCCTAAACAGCCAGCAGGATTGTCAAGACCTCAGGTTGCCTTTACTTACGTTTTATAACCTGTTTGCATGGTCAAATTTTCATAAAGCTACTTTGATGTTTATTGAAAGGTTAACGACGTCCATTGTGTTTCGTGACATTAGCAGATAAACAAGCCTCAAAGACCAATTTCATCACACCCTACATCTCACGACAACCGCCCCAAGAAAAAGCCAGTGAGGCGTTACTCTGATGACGAAGATGATGACGAAGGTCAACAAGCCATTAGTATGATCAGACAAATGTTCAGGTAATTCCTCTCGTCTTTCAAAGTTTCATTTGCTAACAGATTTAATCTTCAGCACGATAAATTCCTCTACTCTTTTGGTAGGGATGCTAACTTTATACCGAAACTTCCTTTTCTCTTTCTGGTTCTAATATGAATACAATAGTCCTTTGACTGTGAGCTAATGAGAGTTTTAATTATTATTATTATTATTATTATTGAACAATTTTATCAATATGTTTCCCTTTTTTTTTGGCGCATGATGTAAGAGTTGTAAGTTTACTTGCACCTTCCAATGCTTCTTGTTGTTGAATTTTGAATCAAAGTATTGTAAAGCTTGATGACTAAATCTAGAAAATCTTTTTCAGGTATAATCCCAATAAATTCGTTGACCGCGATGACGATCTTGATAGCATGGAGGCTAACTTCGATGATATTATGAGAGAGGAGCAAAGAAGGTGAGAAAGTGTTCTACAACATGATTGTTTCCACTCTATGTAGCACATATTTTATCCTTGGAATTTAAGTTATATTCGTGTTTATGATTTGGCTTTTATCGTCCCAATGTGCAGTGCGAAAATCGCGAAAAAGGAGGATGAGGAACAACTTCGGTTGATAGAAAAAGAAGAAAGATTGGAAAGGTTGGCCAAGTCGAAAAAGCTAAAGCGTAAGCTTGGGCAGTAGTAGTCGCAACGACTGACGGTCTTTTAGGAAAATGTCTAAGATTTTTTTTGGGCATCATCCATTTGTTTTCCCTTGTTATTTTAAATGGCCCCCTTAGTGTTTCTACTTTTACATTGTTCACCACTTGATTTGTTGTAGTTGGAAATTTTTTTTATCCCTCTTGCCAAAATGCAGGTGAATTGTTGATGTTAGTTATCTCTTAGTTTTAGTCAATGGTATAAAAATAACATAAGTGAATGAGGGAAAAAAAAAGATGATTCCTGTTCTTGAGTTGCTGACTATGTCCATTCTTTTTTGTTGCCAAGGAAGTGAATTCAAATGGGTAGCGCCAATTCGGATAAAAGAAATAGAGGACAACAATTCCAAAAAAAAAAAAAAGCTCTTTTAAGGGGAAAAAAGCTTTTTCTTGATTAATGACAGCACTTCTAAAAGAAGAAAATGAAAAAAAAAAAAAAATTGTTATTTGGATTTTGGATAACAAATATTTGAAGTCATCATATAATTCGTGTTTACCTTAATGGTGGGTTTGGTATGAATGAAAAGTGAAATTTTAGGATGAAAATTAGGAAGTCAGATTGTATGGTAGAAAGGAAATTGTGAAGGAAAAGAAAATTAAATGAAAATTTTTATTGGTGGATCTCACTATATTTAATCCCTCTAAAAGTTGGTGGATTTTTAGAAGGAAAATATGAATAATTACAAAAATAAAGTTAAATTATTGAATTGTCCTTATTTAGGCAAAAAAGTAATTACACTAATAATAATTTTTTCATCCTTTTAATTTCACTTTTAATACTAAATAAGATAAGGTAAATTCATTTTCTTTCTTCTCTATCATACTAAACAGGAAAAATCAAAAATTTTTTAATCTTTTTAATTTTTTATGCATTATAGTTTTCCTTTCCCTCCTATTTTCTTTCATTCTTACCAAACAGAGTGTAACTGATTACTTATCAACCAAAGGAAAAAAAAAAAAAAGAAAAAAATTCTTGGATCGAATGGCTGAGGATCGTTTATGGCAGAGGCAGAGCCGCAGAGCTAGATAACGTCCAGTAACGGACTCCAACCGTATAAAAAATGAATTATAACCTCTTTTTCAAAAATTAATTAGACAATTAATTGTTTCCGTTACGCGGGGATTCGTGAGCTTTTTTTTTTTTTTTTTTTTTAAAAAGAAAAAAAAAAAAAAAATGCGGGCCCCCCCCTTTTTTTTTTTTTTTTTGTAAAAAGTAAAAAAAAAAAAACAAGTCTGGGGTCCCGTGAATTTTTTTTTTTTTTAAAAAGAAAAAAAAAAAAAAGAAAAAAATTCTTGGATCGAATGGCTGAGGATCGTTTATGGCAGAGGCAGAGCCGCAGAGCTAGATAACGTCCAGTAACGGACTCCAACCGTATAAAAAATGAATTATAACCTCTTTTTCAAAAATTAATTAGACAATTAATTTTTTCCTTTTCGCGGGGGGTCGTGCGGTTTTTTTTTTTTTTTTTTTGTAAAAAGTAAAAAAAAAAAAGCAAGTCTGGGGTCCCGTGAATTTTTTATTTATTTAAATTTATTTAATTAGTAATGCGCGCGTGTGTGTGTGTGTATATATATAGACTGGAGAATAGAAATGGAATTGAGGGGAGTGAAAATGAAGGCGTTGATAAGCACTGCGACGATCCAACGGTCTCCCCGTTTGCCTCAGCCTCTTGTTTCCGTCAAACCTCGATTTGCTTCTTCCTGTTTGAGGTGATTCGCAGAGTTTCATTTCACTTCCTTCTTTTGCCATTCGAATGTTCAATCTTCTTTGTTGTTTTCCTTAAATAAATGCTTTTTTAAAATGGTTCTTTTTCATTGCTTTTTGCGGAAAAGAGCTTTGAATTTGTTTGGTCCACCGTGTGTAATTTGCTGTTCTTTTTGCGCTACTTTTTGGCTTTCGCTTCGCCTTTTGCTATGTTAGGATAATGATAAGAGGCATAATTTAGATACTCCACTTCTGTGTGTGTGTGTGTATATATACACGTCTTCGTATACTTGTATATATGAGTATACGCATGTACACAGGTACTCAAAATTCGTGGAATTTTGCTTAGGATTAATGACTCATTTATTTATACTCTCCTCCCAAATGGAGTAAATAATTTGATCTTTTTCCTCATTTTTTTTGGGTCAATTTTTTTTTTTTTTTTGATGTTTTTTCCTTGTCTTAATTTCCTTATCAACAAGTTTGATCTTTATGCCTCTTAGGTTGGAAGGTCACGGAAATGCAGACATTTCTCAGGTATTATAATGGTTGCTATCTATAAATAGCTTTTTTATGTTTATGCTAAGCGTCTTCTTCTTCTTCTTCTCCGTTTTTATTTTTATTTTTATTTATTTTTAATTTATGTCGAATTTGTGTTTGAAATGATGCAAGTCGTCGAATGGAGAGGAAACAAAGCACAATGAGATTTGGCGACTCTTCAAAGAAGCTCAGCAGAGTAAGTCCTCCTGAAATTACAACTGGGATTTTTTTATTTTTATTTTTAAAAAAACTAACTTGTTTATCATCATGTTTTCTTTGTATTATTTATGATACATTACTTTATACTGTTTTTATCACTACAGATATTTTATACTTGAACAAACAACGCCTAAAGGCCGTGGAGGAGCTGAACAGGATAAACGAAGAGAATAAGTTGCTGCTTGATAAGATAGAAGAGTTAGAGTTGGGAAAGCAAGCTTTTTTTGGAAAAGGTACTCTTTGAAGAATAATGCCAGGGACAAATTTTAATCCCATTTTTTTTCATACCAACTTACATGGCATGCTGGTTGTCGTTCTTTTATTGGTAGGTGCTTAAAAAACTGTCACATCAATTAATAATAAGATATTAGTTATCTATTGGTGAAAAGATTAGGACTCACCCCACGTAAGTTGAGACTAGAGTTGGTGTCCCTAGCAGTGCTTATTGTGGAATCTTGATCTCGTGATGTCCAAGGCAAAGTAATCTATCATGACTAGTTACAGAATGTACATTATTTTGTAGGCACCTTTTATATTTCAACCTGTCATTCTTTATGAATACTCTAACTAAAAGCAATTGCAAATTTAAATGTTGTGGTAGACTTATTAAGAATAAGGAACCACTAAGCTATATGGTCCTTCGTACTTGCACTTAGTTTAGTTTATCACCCAAAGACAAATATTCTTTGTGTTCATTTTCTTTTCGAAGACTTAAAATTGAACCAGTGCTTTCTAATTCCTGATCAATGCCAGATAAACTATCATTATGTTGGGAATTGCTGCTACGGATTGACTCTATGGCTCTGACTGGCGTCATTACCACCAGGGAGGCATCTGATTTGAGGAGGCTGATCATGGATCATAGAGTTAGTGTCGATGAGGTTTTCATTGACACGGAGCAAAAGAACGACGTTGAGTTTCTAGCAGAACTTCAGCATTTCTCTGACAGAAGCAAAAAGTATTGTCATCTTTTAGATATTTGAATGTCTTTTTGTCCTTTCTGTTACTAATTTTCAGCTTTATCCCTTGAAAATATGTGTGGACCATATACTGAAGTATAGTAGAGTATCACGTAAGACACACTTAATTCTCTGTGTAGGACTTTTGCCTCCGGACTAAGTTGGAGCTTCTATGCATGCATTCACAAACATGCAATAAGCATGTTTCTCTGACGCTTTATGGATTCAGTCATCTTTAATAAGTAATTGTCGTTTATGCTGCCTTGGTACTGCAACATAGAAAAAACGATCAGTGGGAGTATCTTTAGAACAGCTTTTACACACTTCACTAAGTCTCAAACACTCTCCTGTGTATGAAGTAACATTCATGGATGTGATTTTGAAGTTTCTTAGTCATATTTCTCCTTTTAAATTGTGAATTTTTTTCCTGCGTATGTAATTATTTAGTTTATGTTTTTTTGTGTTGCCTTTCCTTTCTTTGTTTGCTTCCTCCTCCCTTCTGTTTGCTCCCTCTTCCCTTCTGTTTGTTCCCTTCCGCTTTCTATGTTCTGACAATAAAGTTGCCTATTGTTTTATCCAGGAATGCACTTCACATTGTCCACATATGTACTGAAATGGCACCATTGGTCTCCGTTGGATCATTGGCATCTTACATAATGGGCTTGTCTCGTGCATTACAGAGAAAAGGACATTTGGTGGAGGTTATATTACCAAAGTAATCAAGGGACCTACACTGTTATTCTAGATTCATTTTCAGCAGACTTAATTTGCAAGCAGTCCGCCAAAATAATTTTTTTAATGTGCTTGAGCAAATTGTCGTAACATGATGTGTATAAGAGACTATCATTTTTAAGAGATCATCATTAGACCTATAAGATGATTAGATAGCTTTACAACATGCTGATGAAAAAATTCTATATTTGGAGTGCACGAGTTGGTCTAGTTGAGTTGCTCAAGCAACCCCTACGCTTGTTTTGCCTAAAAGAATTTACCTTGTAAACAGGTATGTGAGCCTGGACCTAGATGAAGTGCAAGGATTGCATGAAATTGATGCAGATTCTTATTCTTACTTTAACGGTCAATTACATGAAAACAGCATTTGGACTGGGTATGTTCAGCTCTATACTTATGACAAAATTATTGTTTGGTTAGTAGAAACCGTGGTTTGATTACAATCTAAGTATTCTTTATACTCCTATTTACAGTGTTGTCTATGGCATTGGTGTTACTTTAATTGAACCAAAGTACTACTCATCCTTTTTCAATCGTGAGAGGGTTTATGGCTACCCAGATGACTTTGAAAGGTTAGTAATTGAAAGTTGCTTTCTTAACTTATTTAGCTGCCACTTTACTTCATCATCATATAATCTTTCCCACAAGAGCATTTTCATGGGTACCCTTTCATTTTATTCTTTGGCCTTTAGTAACCGTGCTATTTTACCTTGTTTTATTAATAATACAATGTTCTCTCTCCCTTTTTTTTTTTGGTTCTTTCAGGTTTTCCTATTTTTCTCGTGCTTCATTGGATTATATAGTAAAGTCCGGAAAGCAGCCTGATGTTTTACACATCCACAATTGGGAGACTGCTATTGTTGGGCCACTTTTTTGGGATATTTTTGCCAAGCAGGTGAAACTAACCATATTATTCACGTAGAATATCTTCATTTAGCATGCAGTATTTGTGTTACACTAAACATATCCTGTGTTTATTTTTACTTGCCAAATCAATTGAATAGGATGTGACCGCTCGTATGGCATTAATATGGCCTTAATGTGACTTGAATTGTAATGAAAAAATGTCACAAGCGATTGGGATGAACTTTGAGGGATCCTCAACTTAGACACAGACTTTTATAAGTCTACTTTTTTGCACTGTAAACCGTGGAAAATGTTCCTTGGCCAGAAAAAATGAGGAAACCTGCAGTCGGAAAGATGGATCCATGAAGATGTTAAATTACACGGCAGTAGTGGTTGGTTATACAGCCAGAATGTGTATGTGTATCCAGATGTGCATGGCCATGCCTGTAATAACATGGTAATATTATCAATATATAACTGTGAGTTTGAGTTTGTTGAATATATATGAAAGAAGTAGGATATAAAAAATTTTGTGAACTGAAAATGGACCAACCAAACCAAAATTTTTCTTTTTCGGCAATTGTTGTTGCAACTCTCCATGGAGCTAATATGCTTTCCTTAAAATGGGGTAATTTACTTGATTTACAGTATCCTACCTTTTATGCTTCCATAGATATCATTTTAAGGCCATGCCACGTGACACTGATAGTAATGCATGAATCCTTCAGAAGAAAGGTTGTGTCTGCTAATATTTTTCGCTATCAAATTACTCTACCTCACGTATAGGGACTTGAAGGTACAAGGATATTGTTGACATGCCACAACTTCAAACAGCAGGCAGGTGTCAAAACTTTTCCGTTCTGAATTTACATATCCCCAAAACGTGCAATTTACATTGTTTTACGTGGCCCAACTTTTGGTCCTTAGTGTCTTGAGCAACTGGATAAACTGGAACTGTGTGGTCTTGATCCTCGTAGCCTTCACCGTCCTGATCGTTTGCAAGATAACAATAAGAATCATCTTGTCAACATTTTGAAGGTGGATACTCTAGCCTATATTGATCTCTCTCTCATGCATACTTCTTCTTTCTTTACAATTTAAAACTCATTTACTTGACTTCGAATTCTATCAAAACTCCAGCAAGTTTACATTGGTTGTCTTTGTTGCTCTTTTTGATATGATAGAAACCCCCAGAATTACATTTGTATTCCCATCCTAAGTTAAAGAGAATAATTTCACTGCAACAGTATTCAAGAAGTAATTGTCTGTATGGCAGGGAGTTATTTTGTATACCTTTGGAAATTCAAATTGTTGTTTGTTTACTTTAGATTCACAGAATCTTTGATGTTTGGCTACATTAATCTTGCATTTCACACAATTACAATTAGACTCGTTTCACCTAATAATTAGATATAAACTGCATGGTATGATTATGATGTTGCACGATAAGCAGGTTTGTGAGGGAAGACCCAATTCAAAAGTTTTATTAATATATTATTTTTCATATAACTCTGCAACCCACTGAGCTTGTTCCCCGCACTGGAAAAAATCCTTTGTTAGAAGTTCCGGCTTCTTTGGCTATTCACGATTCCTTGAAAAGTTTTTCTATAACTTTGCAGGGTGGAGTAGTTTATTCCAATAAAGTTGTAATAATGTCATCCATACATTCAAAATCCAAGGTTATTCATAGTCTCAGTAACGGTCTGGAATCTACCTTGAACATTCACAAGTAAGTAACACCTGAATGCCAATCCCAATACAACATTATTTGAATATATTCCTATTCTTTTCATTGGACCAAACATTTCTCAATACAACATATCCTCAACATAAATTAGACTTGCCTTTCTGTCTTTGGGTGTCAATAATGTTCTTGCTGGGTATTCTGGAAACACGAGTACTGAAGTCATTTTCACTTGCTTTTATCATCTGTTGCAGGGACAAATTAGTTGTTTCTCCTTTTGGATTTGACAGCTCTACCTGGGATCCTTCGAAGGACGACTCTCTTCTGGAGAACTACAGTGTCGATGACATGGATGGGAAAACCACTTGCAAAGTTGCTTTACAGCAATACGTGGGGTTTTCTGAGAACAGTTCAAATATTGTCGTAAGTCCTTTTAACCGGTTTATTTATGAAATTTAGTGCTTCCTTTGTCATGGCATATGAGTTCTGTAACCTGGTAGTCTAAATTTCCATGAGATGGAAAAAGGAAATTTCTGGTGAAAGAAAATTCCGACAGTATTTAAATTGATAACAGAGGTGAATCTCTTTTCTTGGATTCATAACGTGAGAAACAAGCACAGTGGAGAGAACCAGTTATGTGTTTACCTTCCATAACATAATGGTCATGCCTGATTTGCAGCACTGTGATGTCCTTTTCTTTTTCCCCCTTCCTTTCTATGACCTAAAAAATATGAGTCACTTTATGATATATACATTTTCTTTCTCATCCAATGCTACGTTTTGATTATTCATGCTTTTCATTTTACTGAATTTTTTAAGCATTGTTTCCTATTTCTATGTAGCCTTTATTGAAGTTATGAGATGATGTTTAACAGGTCGGATGCGTCTTTGCCGAAGTTTCAGATGTTGATCTGGAAAACCTGAAAGCTATTGTTTGGAGTGCCATTGGGAGTGGCGTCCAGGTTGCTACTTATATCATATCTGTACTCCGTATCCCTTCCATTTCCCCAGCAGGAAACGCATGGTTTAGCGGCTCAGGATTCCTTAAACCCAGCTTATTATGAGGATAAAAAACTCACTTAAACACCTTACTGGCAGAAGCAGTAAGGGTAGTCCTATGTTAATCTAGAAAATATTGGTCCTTGTGCTTTGATGGCCAGGAAACAAGTAATGAACCACTTTTTTTTTTTTTCCCCTGATAAGATTCCCATAACGTCTACGTTTTGCTTTTTTTTTTTTTTTTTCCGAACTTATTTCCTATGAGTTCTGATAGTTATGTGGCTTCCTACAGTTTATCATCATGGACAATAGCATAATGCCACATGTAAACAGGGGGCTTGAATCTTTTCAAGAAGAGCTTAAGGTAGAAGCTTCTACGTCCCTTCTTTTTTTTTTTTCCCCTGTGTGTGTGTGTGTGTGTGTGTTGTGTTGGTTTTTGTTACCATCTTGTGGATACAATTTATGAGTAGTTGCATTCAGAACTTCATTTTTCATACAAATTTCATTTCAGACATGCGAAATTAATCAGAATGAAAAAGAATGATATCCTTATCAGGCTCTTGTGCTGTTTGCATATGCATTGACATCACTCTAAAATATTTATGGTTTATCTATTCAATATTCTTGTTTATCTCGTAATGGACTAAATTTCATATTTGGTATTCTTCGTATCTGCAGGACGAAGATGTACGATTTGTTCTTGGACATGATGAATCATTGTTACATTTAATCTTTGCGGGATCTGACATTATCTTGTGCCAATCTTTTCACGACCCACTCTTCCAAGTTCCTGTTAGCTCTCTCTCTTTCCCCCATATGTTTTTGTCCATTTGTTTTGCTCGACTGTTTTATTTATTTTTACCTTGGAAAGTGCCCTTTAAGTTCATCACAATTTTCAAACCAAAAATAGCTCATCTACTAATCAGTTCATTTGCCTCTTTCTTAGTACTAAAGTTGAAATTTCTTGGAATGACTGAAGGTTCCAAGTTTCGACCTTCTTGGAACATTCACTCTTTGGCAGGTTTTAAACAGGATTCATTACATACACTGATATATACATGCATAGTTTGTGTTCTTATATGCATACTTGAACTCGAAGACAGAATTCTCTTATGCAGCTCTTTCAGGGCTGCTAGCCAAATTTTATGTTGCAATACTTTATAGCTTATTTTAAAGTATGCTTTCTTATTTCCCATGCCATTCTAATGTCTGACGGTCACAAACCCAGTTTTTGGCCTATATTTGACTTGATTGTGCTGATAACCGGTATCGAGTCATGCCCAAAAGTTATTTTCTTTTGCTAGTAGCCCGGAAATCAAATTTGATTTCTTATTCATCTATGACTGAACCGTCATGGGAACCTATCCTTCTTACTCAAGTCACGTGAATTTTTATGTTTTTCTTTTATTTTTTGATAATGTAGCTTAAGGCTTTGAGATATGGAGCAGCTCCAATTGCATTAACCTCCAATAACAACAGATTCAGGTAACTCATCTTCTTCAAAGAAATTCGGTCCCTTTTTCTTTTTCTCATCCATTACTTAAAACTAATAACATTCTTGTCCTTGTATTTGGAAAGAAACTTCGCGAATCATGATAATGCAACCAATAAATTCGCAAGATTCGTCAGCTCTACGTTTGGCTCAATGTCGATCATCGAAGCCCTGGATGAAATTGTATGTTTGTTCATTATTCATACCGTTCCATATATTGTCACTCACTAAGAGATGTGGTACATGTTTTCAGAAACTAATATGTTTGAAGCTTGTTGGTCATGTCTATTTGCAGAAAACCAATCCATCCAAGTGGAAGCCAAAAATAATGGAAGGGATGTCCATGGACTTCTCATGGGATGGCGAGTGCTGCGACATTCATGTTTCTGCTTATGCATCCATAAAGAAATTGTAAAGCTTTCATAAATATACGTGTATATACATGTACATTCCAATAAGTTCATGCATATATTCCTACAAATTAATAGATTGTTTGGGGAGCACGTTTATGTGTCTTGAAAATGGAAAGCAAGCAAGTACAGTTTAACGTTAGCCTTACTAAACATAATCATCGGTGAAATATTGATAGAGTTACAGCACAACACAACCATGATGATGATAATTTGAAGCTACAAAAATTGGGGAAATCAAGCCAAATCCATGGCAACAGGAAAATGCTCCAAAATTAAAAGAGAACAATTTTGATTTCAATATCCTGATATTTTAGGCTAATCATCTCAAGGTATTTATAAATCACACACAACAATGACAATACAATAACCACTACGACATATGATGCACTAAACAATTAACGAAAATAGATCACAAAATCAAAGCTAAGTTGCTAAGCTAAAACAAATGACAATATAAATAAATGAAACGAGTATTATAGCTAAAGCTTTTCTACATCAAAATCCTATCCCATTTTAACCAATCATAGACCTTACTTATGTCAAATTTTAGAGAGAAAAAATAAAAATAAATGTTAATAACTTAGTCCCTGTTTGGTTTGTTGGTTCCAATTTTGTTGATTTGAATTTTTTTTATTTGAACAGAAAAATTCAAACTATGTAGTTTAAATTGTGGTTCGAATTGGTGTTTGGATGTGAAACGTGAAACAACTGAAAGTTAACTGCGTTGATGTCAGTAGTGAGACACCCTAAAACAATAACATTTTGGTTCTTAGAGATGATGAATGATTGGCCAAACCTTTTGTCATTGTGACTTGAATGCCGAAAGGAGAAATATGATTAGATGGATCGGGTCGGGAAAGGGAAAGGGAGGCCCATCCCCGGCCTACAAGCCCTAATAGAGCTGGCCTGGGTATGTAGGCCAAGCTCGGCCCACGGGCTTGAAGCTGCCTAAGTCAAGCACCGTACAGAAACCGCAATACACAAAAAATAGTAATAATTACACTGCTCCATGGGCAAAATTTCATAGCTTGAATTGAAATTTAACAAAATTTTTAATATAATGAATATAGTAAAAATGACATTATAATTATCATAATAATATTATATTTTATATTATAAAATAATATAGTAATTATTTTAACAATATAAAAATAATATAAAATTTTAGTATTCTTATAATATTTTAAAATTTTTGTTAAATTTAAATTTTTATATAAAAAATTGGCTATATGAGTAAGTGTACGTTTAGTTCACAAATTCAGAATCATTCTCAATTTACGTATATTTTTTGTAAGAAAAAAAACTAACGAGTTACGAATTATAATTCAAACCATAACACAAATTCTCATACCAAACACCCAGTAAACATATAAAGTAACATTTAGTTTATGAATTTAAAATTATGATTTATAATTCTAATTTTTAAAATTTAAATTTTTTACAAAAAAAAAATATTATAAAAAATTATAAACTATGATTCAGAACCATAAATAAATACATAAAATAAACATCCCCTAAAAGTTTTGGAACAAGAGAGTTAATTATGAAGACGAGTGTATCCGTTAAAACCGACAGGATGTTGGACTTGGAAGGATTGATTGCTTGCATTAAAAAAAAAGAAAAAGAAAAAGAAAAACCTAACAGAAACCTTGCAAATTCACAGCCATCTACAAAGTCATCAACTACACACAAAACAGACCAAACTTCTGAATCCAAAACCGAGGATTTTCTCGATCAAAGATTTAATCTCCAATGACGAGTTCGACCAAACCCTCAACTTCCAATCCTTCCTGGTTTACGCCCAAAAGGTACGCTTGCTACGGCCTCTTCAATTTCTGGAATTTTGCCCTTAATCTCTGTAATTCTCCCCTTAAACTTTGGACCCGTTTACTTCGTTGATTCGAGTTTGTAATTCGAGTTGAGATGTGATTTTGTGTGAGAGCTTTGTAGCAAAAAAGTTAGATGTGATTGTTTCTGAGAGCTTTTTACTGTAACCAAACTCGAATCGGCGAAATGAACGGGCCTTTGTAATTCTCGACTCTATTAAGCTCTTTTAGATCGGAATTTGTTTAATCTTTGCTGAATTTCAATGGCCGGTTGATTATGGAATATGATGGATTGTTTGTGTGCTTGTTGCGTTTTTTAGGTTGTTGATGATCTTCTGTATGATTAACATGCTGAATTACGTTGATCGCGGAGCTATAGCGAGTAATGGTGTAAATGGCAGCCTTGGTACTTGCTCCGAGACTGGAATTTGCACTTCGGGTAGTGGACTTCAGTAAGATTTTCTGCCCATGAGTATAAAGCTTAGCTAATTTGACTTCCACAAATAGTAATAGAATTCCTTTATCTGGTTGTTAACTTCTCCAAAAAAAAAAAAAAAAGAATTTCCTCTGGTGACCGGTGATATTGTGGAGACCAATTATTGCCTTACAAAACTTTATCAAGGGTACTTTAGGGTTGTTAGTGAGGCTAGAGAAAACACGAATAGTTGAGAGGTGTATGATTTTATGAATCTTGCGTGTTCGTGTTTATTTGATTTATTTTCTGCAATTATATTGCTTTCGTTATTATAGACTTGGGATGTCTAATTCTTAACAATATCCTAGGCATGAATTATTTGCACCATCATGGTACATTTTAGATCATATTTCTCTGAGACCCAAACATTTGGCTTGGTGGTTAAGCATGATATGTTTTAGCATTTGGTTCCTTAAGTGTAGATACACCCTAGTAGTTTTTCCATGGGACAGCCCAGAGAGTGGGATTTCATGACAGTTTTGAGTGGCTGTCGTGTTTCTAATAAGCCGTTTAATAGTTGGCACTCCGAATCATATACATAATAAGCTGTTTTAGATCGATTCAAACTGGACTGTGGATGGTTATGAATCTTTTTTTATCTTAATGTATCAATGGTATATTGTGCTATATGTGGTAAGAATATAAGAACCACGAGCTTTGTATTTCATGGACAACTAGTGACTTATATTATTATATTTCTTGTAGGGGGGATTTTAACTTGAACAATTTTCAAGATGGTGTTTTGTCATCTGCATTTATGGTTGGACTTCTGGTGGCTTCACCAATATTTGCAGCCTTGGCGAAGAGGTGAATACCTGCTGTAGTTTCTCTTATTTATTCATGTGTACTTGGGATTGTCTTCTTCTTGAATAAAAATTATTATTTATTTTTCGGTTTATCTTTTAGGTGGTTTAGTTTACGAGTCTTTATATCTTTCTTCCCTTGCAGCCATAATCCATTTAGGCTTATTGGAGTTGGATTATCTGTTTGGACTTTCGCTACAGCTGGATGTGGTTGTTCATTTGATTTTTTCTCAATCACGTTTTGTCGAATGTGAGTGAAAATTTGTTGGTGATTTCATTATTTTCATGTGCTCTTAGTTGCCACTTTCAACTATGTCATATTCAATGACTACATTATTGTCTATACTGTTATGTTGCCCTTCTAGGCTCGTTGGTGTTGGTGAGGCATCTTTTATCAGTCTTGCTGCTCCGTATATTGATGATAATGCTCCTGCTGCTCAGGTTTGTTTCGTTACTCGCCTTACTTTTTCTTTTCTTTTTTTTTTTTGGATTTCTAGTTTAATCTTAATTTGCTTTGTTTTCTTCAATTATTTTTGAAAGTAATACTAAACTCTTCGTCATGGGGTCTAGAAAACTGCATGGCTTGCAATGTTTTACATGTGCATACCTACTGGAGTTGCGCTGGGATATGTTTACGGTGGAATTGTAAGTTCTAATCTCCTCTACTTTTGGTTTCTTTCGCTGAAATTGGTAATGCATTTTGTTAGCTTTGTGAACCACCCAGCTACATAGATAAGAAAAGTACTACACTCTGTGCTAGTAGTAATGAATTTGCATCAGTACTTTGGTTCATTCAATGGCACACATCAAAATCTTGTACATTTTTGCTAATTTTTTGGTTGGAAGCAATTCCAAAACTATGATAGTTTCCCAAAGTGAATAACAGAATTGTATTATGGCCTAGGAAAGCATTGTCATTACTTAATACCTTTTTATTATATGTATTTTTTCCCTTTTTCCCCTTGGTTGTATTGATGATTACACAGTTTGCATAGACTGTAAAACTACGCCATTGTGTGCTCACACACACACACATGTATGTATGTATACGTTTGTTGCTGAATGCAGGAGGTAGTTAGAAGTTTGTTAGACAGACTTGTCTAATTTGTTAGTAAAACTCAAGGAGCATTATATGTAGAGGAGAAACAAAGTGATTAGAGGCAGGCATTTATTTGAGAATTGGGAGAGTCAGAGCTCTCGAATTCTCCATCAGTTCTTGTACATTTTTGTTGGTTTTTCCAGATTCTGTACTACAATTCCCTATTGATTGTTTCAAACTCTTATTGAATTTGATAGAAGAAAACCCTATGATTCTATCATTTGGTATTAGAGCATTGATCTTGGAATGGCTAAGAAACGGACGGATGGGAGGCTCGATGCAATGGATAGTAAATTGGAGGATATTAGGGCTGAATCGCAAAGATTGTCGAATTTTGAGAAGAACGTTGAGAAATTGCCTGATCTGGAGAGAAATATGGAGCTCTTGGCTCAGAGCGTTGCGCAACTTGTAAAGTTGACGGAGGAAAGGGACTGAGTGTCCATGGGGGCGGAATAACGCGTGCGTTCGTTTGCAGCGGAGGCAACTGTCGCACCGGCGATGGAGGCGCGAGCTCGAGGGGTGGACAAACGGGAACAACTATGCCGGGGGTTTCAGAGGGGCGCGAGTTGGGAGGCGGACAGACAAAGACGATGGAACCTAGGGTTTCTAATTCTAGGGTTTCTAGGCTATCTGAGTTGCCCAAAGATGTTTATGGTTGAGATGGATTTTGGGGCCGACAGCTAGAACTGCCTATCTTCCAAGGAGAAAACCCTGATGGATGGGTCTTTAGAGCTGAGGGGTAATTCTCGTCGAACCGTTTGCCTGAGAGAGAGAGAGAAGATATGCTGGCAGCATGGGTGGTGATGGAGGACGCACTCTTTTGGTACCAGTGGGAGGACAAGGATGCATGGCGGCCGTTTCGGAGTTGGAATGAATTCAAAGTGATGGTGTTGCAGCGGTTCCGACCATCGCAGGAAGGTACACCCTGTGAGAAATTTCTTGCAATTCGACAAGAAGGGATGGTGGCAGATTATAGACGACGATTTGAGTCTGGCTACCCCACTAAACGACATTCCCGAGCAAGTCTTGGAAGGGGTCTTTGTCAACAATTTGAAAGTAGAAATAAGAGCCAAAATAAGAATGATGCAGCCAGTGGGTCTTGCTCGCTTAATGGAAGTGGCCCAAAGGGTGGAAGATAGAAATGCGGCGTTGAGTATGGTGAGAAAAACACAAGGTGGCAGGGTGCTTAGGCATCACCTAGTGATGCTATTCCAGTGCAAAACTCGAACAATTTTCAGACAAAAGTTTTGACAAACTCTGATCAACAAGTTATTCAACAAAGAGAATCTCCGTTTAAGAAAATAACGGATTTGGAACTGCAAGCGAAATGGGAGAAAGGCCTTTGTTTTAAGTGTGATGAGAAATTCTCAATTGGACATCGCTGTAAGAACAAGGAGCTTCATGTGTTGATAGTAAATGATGAAGAAGAGCAGGGTGTAGGGAAGTTTGAAGACAAGAGCGATTGGATCTTTGACCCAATGGGTGTAGGTGAAACCATACAATTGTCATTGAACTCGGTGGTTGGATCACCAAAGCCCAAGACAATGAAGCTTAAAGGAGTGATATTGCAACATGAGGTAGTCGTTTTAATAGGTTCTGGAAGTCCGGCAATTGAGACGTCAATCTATGATGTTTTAGTGGGATCTAGTCTATAGGTCAAAGGGAAAAGAATTTGTCGAGAAGTGGTTTTGTCATTGCAATCGTTAACCATTGTAGAAGATTTTTTACCAATTGAGTTGAACAATTGGGATGCCATAATGGGTATGCGGTGGTTGGCGAATTTGGGGGAAATGGATGTCAATTGGAAGACAATGACCATGCCTAGGGAAGGATAGGGTGTCCTTACAAGGAGATCCTGGTTTGGGCAAGGCCTACGATTGGATAACTCAGGATATGGATAAGAAGACATTGGTGTCTTTCAACTGCACTTTCTCGACTTCCACCTTGAGGACAAGGGTTTTTTGTGTGTGTGTGTGTGTGT
>NW_010364639.1:168355-179654 GCF_000414095.1 Morus notabilis | reverse complement strand
GGGGGTAATAGGGATATTAGTTGCAGCACGTAGTTAGAAGTTTGTTAGACTTGTCTGACTGATATGTGCTTGTGTTTCTAGTTGTTTCTTTGTGTTAGACATTAGTTAGTTTTGTTTGTGAAATTCGGGAGTAAAACTTAGGGAGGATATATAGAGGGGAAACAGAGTGATTAGAGGCAGGCATTTGGTTGATTGGGTCTTCGCTGGAGACAGACAGTGATCTCGATTTCTCTGCCAGTTATTGTACATTTTCTTGGTTCTTCCTGATCGAATAATACAATTCCAGATTGATTTTTTCAATTTCTCTTCTTTCCCTTTATAGAATTTGATAGAGAAAGAAGACCTATAACTCTGACATGTGCGAGTTTTTATCTTCGAGTGTTTTTTAATTTGTTTAGTAGTAATGTTTTTGCATCAATTCTTTTGTTCATTCTGTGGCATACCTTTAGAATAGTTTAAAATTTTTCTGGTGGTATGCACCCATCAATATCTTCTGTATTTTTTTTGGCTCATTTTTAGGTTGGAAGCAATTTCAATTGGCGTTATGCATTTTGGGGCGAGGCATTCCTCATGCTTCCTTTTGCTGTTTTGGGATTTGTTGTGAAACCTTTGCAGTTGAAAGGTGAATGTTTTGAGATGCATAATCTATGTTTAGCAATTTCACGTAAAACATAACATTTCTACTCACTCATTTTTTAACGTTTGACCATAGGTTTTGCATGCACTGATTCAAACAAAATATTGACAAGTACTGAAGAGACTAGTTCTCTAATTGAAGGTATTTCGCGTTCTAATCTTTTTCACTACTTAGGCCTGATCTCATTGCTGCTTTGACCAAGAAACAAAACCAACTATTCATGCATTGAGCTAAGCTCCTCTGATTTAGAATAATATATGTATTTACATATACGGTAATTCATTTGTAACAAGTTTGGCTAGTATACCCTTACCAGGAGTCGTTTAAAAGCTATCCATTCACATCCTTGGCTCTGTTTTTGTTCAGTTCTACTTTTGAATTAAAGCATATGGATACTGAAATTGGAATAGCATCTTTGGGGATCAGGTGAGGTAACTCGTGATAATGATATTGAACTACGTAACTTAAGAGAGCACTACAGTTCTTAGCAAAAAAGCAGCACTATACCAGATAACTATAGTTTGATTTATAGAAAACAATTTTTCATTCTTGTTGATTGCAGATTCCTGTAATTTTATTGTTGCCTACTTTTTCCCCCCTCTTTGTGATGAAAATTGGGGTTCTGGATATAATTGTAGATGGTTGAATTTTTATATATTTATTATTACTCAAGAATTGTGACTCTTGTTAATTCTTCTTGTTTTTTGTTTTCCTTTTCTGCTTTCTTGGATGTAAGAATATCACGACTTATGTCACGGCCCTGCTCATCGTTTACTAATGTATTTTCCAGTATTCTTTTCTGGAGGCTGATTGACTTGTAAATTTTGATTCAGAGCCATCAAGTATAGACGATCGTGTCTTTATCACTTCAGATGAGGCTACCAAGTAAGTGGCTGTTTCATTCATTTCCATGCCTTATTTCTCTTACATATTGTTGCACATACACTGTCTTTGGTAATTAGTGGAGCCAATGTAGGTAGAGGAAGTAAATTGTTATAAAAGAAAAGAACCGGCGAGTTCTAAATTATGATAGCTCAGAAAGAAATAAACAATAACCGTAGAGTTTGGAAAGTAACTAAAGGATCTTGTATTTGTTGTGGTCAGTCGAAATATGAGCTCTTGTGAGAAGCTCTAGTTGTCATAAATTTATTTAACATGCTAAAAGTATATACTTAAAAAGAGTAAAACCTCTTTTTTCCCCCTCCTTTTTTCATAGAGCTATGCTAGACATTTGCTAATTGTTCTTTATGGTTTCAATTGGTTGGATTCCCAATAAGATAACTTTTGGAGCAGTTACTGTTAATGCAAGGATTTTCTTTTCCACCATGCTGACTTAGTTGACCTGAAAAAATTAATGACCCTCGTCGGCATATACTATAGAGGAGAGTTATGGAGTAGGAGGCACCAAGGAACGCAAGGGAACTCTGATGCTCAAGTCAAACATGAGTCCTAATGTGATGTGAGCACTATTTAAATCAACTAGAGCATTAATGGTAGTGCATTAATGAAGAGAGAAGGCGGCGGCAATATTCTAGTGGGAAGCCCACTGGAGTAAATGAAAAGAGAGAGAGGGAAGATACTTCATGAGCTGTATTTATAGCAGGGAGACTAGAGGAGTGATAATTCCTGCCCTTCCTCTGTTTGCGTGCATGTCAAGTTTGTATGCTTAAGAAAGCGTGCTTCTGACAGCTAGAGTGGATCTAGAGGCTCGGCATGGGTAGGGCTTGGCCACCCGAGTGGTCAGTTTACCCTTCGGCCGACCAGGGTGGTCTGCTGACCAAGTGGTCGTACACCTCAGGGCTCGATTGCCTCCATGGTCCATCCGGTGGTGAATCGGCTATATTTCCTCGGTGTACTATATGGTGTTTGATTTTTATTCACGTTAGTCCTTCATGCAGTGTTGTGCGGCTCCTTTCATTCCCCTGCTATAGATACCCCTCATTAAGGGGGGAAGAGGGTTCCAAATCTTTGGGATTTCACCCACTATTATTCTTTCTCCCCCCTCTCCCTCCCTCTTCACTTACTCCCTGGGCTTTCCACTGGAATCCAACCACCTTCTTCTTATATCTTCATTACTGCGACATAATTAAATGCGCTCTGTTAACAGCGGATAGTACTCACATCAGCCTAGACCCATGTCTAACTTAAGCATCGGAGGCCCCTTGAGGATCATCCACTCTGTGCCCTCTGCTTTGTATCTCTTCCCCATTGTGGTGGAACTCCAAGTGTAGCCTTGATTCTGCCAACTAAGCCACTTCGGTGGGAAACAAAATTCTTGTATCCAACAGTTCCTCATATGTTCACTTGTGAATATCGTTATCCAAGATCTGAGCATGCTGGGGAAGGGAACAAGGAGAGACCTTGTTCTCTTTTACATTGCCACTACATTTGAGCGTTTGTTGATGTTAGCATGATTTGTTAGATCAAGCTGAGTCTCAACAGGTTATTTAACCTTGATATTAATTTTTCTTTTAAAATGGTTTTGTGTTCTTTTGCATGGTTCAGGTTATCTGCTACGTCTAAATTAGCAAACCAAAGCTCCGGATATTTGAAAGATCTTAAAGTTCTTTTCCTTGATAAAGTTTATCTTGTCAATATTTTGGGTAATTCCTGAAATTCATTCTACTTGTACGCTGTATAGATTTATATTTTATAAGTGGCAAATATAAGACATAAATCTTTCACTGTTGGCGATCATGTTTTCTTCCAAATGTATGTTTGAGCGTGCTTATTTGCTCGTATATTCAAACTATTTATCATGCCTATGTGAAGATTTGCTTATCTTCGTAAGACCATTGTCTTATTTCAATGTTGAAGTTTCTGATGGTTTGCTCCTTGCTTTACTAAAAATTTTATTTTTTGAACTTTTTTTTTCTCATTTTAATTGTTTGGCAGGTTACATCTCGTACAACTTTGTTATTGGCGCCTATTCTTATTGGGGGCCCAAGGCTGGCTATAATATTTATCATATGGTATATAGCTGTTTCTGCTTTTATTTTTTACCTATTTCTTTCAGGTTGAATTTTTCCCCCCTTCATTGTGGGGCCCTTCGTGCTTTTAAGAAATCTCCTTTTTGACTCAGTTATATGAATGACACTCTGAGAAATTGAAACTCTTGTCAGAGTAATGCAGATTTGTTATTTGGAGGGGTTACAATCATCTGCGGAGTTTTGGGCACACTAGCAGGAGGCCTTATCCTTGATAACATGAATGCTACAATATCGAATGCATTTAAGGTGGGTTTTGTTGTATGTTTGATTGTGTTCGTTATTTGAAGTTCTATTCTGTAATATTAATTTAACCATATATTGTTCTGCATTTTTGCAACACTTGTTTCTTTATTGACATCGACAAATTGTTTATGTTCTAAGAGGCTAAGGTTAAACTGATATTCTCCCTGTATTTGTAGTCCTATGCTTTCTCATGTTGTAATTGTTAGCTTTAATTAGGAACTTTAAATCTTCTATTCATATGGCACCTGGTTGTATCATAATTTGAATCTTCCGCTTTTGCAGCTACTTGCTGGTGCTACTTTTCTTGGTGCAATATTTTGCTTTAGTGCCTTCTTATTTAGGAGCTTATATGTTTTCATAGCTCTTTTTACGGTGGGTGAGCTACTTGTCTTTGCAACTCAGGTAATTTCCACTTCCCCCCCTCCTTGCAGGATGTGTATGTGTGTATATATATATATATATATATATATATATATATTTGTAGACACAAACATATAGGTATGTACGTATATAAGAAGAGGGTCGGTTTGTTTGCGTTGCTTGATGTTCTTATTGACCAACATTTGATGGATTACAATGCTTCTGCAGGCTCCTGTTAATTATGTATCTCTCCATTGCGTTAGACCAAGTCTAAGGCCACTTTCAATGGCTATTTCGACCGTTTCAATTCATATCTTTGGTGACGTTCCTTCCTCACCTCTTGTTGGGATCCTCCAGGTGTGCATTCAAAGTTTCATTCTGCATGTGTTGATAGAACTGGCCTACGTCTGTTGATAATAAGCCGCTGTGCTCAAGCTTTATGTTATGATTTACCTGCTTTATTACTATTACTACTACTATTACTATTACTATTTCTATTACTATTACTATTGCTATTATTATTATTATTATTATTATTATTATTGAATGTATTATATTAGATTTGGGCAAAATATGTTTTCGTACTGAAACCTATTTGGTTGGAATGCTAAATCTAGTTTGGTGCTTGAGGAAGAATGTTTAGAATGTTTTAGTTGGTAATTCACTTAGTTCTGTAATGTCAACTAGAATTAGAGACTAAACAATTAGAATCTTATCTCTGATGATTTATCATATGGTTGCCCCTTTTTGCTTCTGAAAACTTTTGATCCTTCGTGAAGATTTATTTGTTGAACTGCATTCTATTCAATTTCAATTCTCTCAGATTGCAAAAGAGATGAAATTTTGTTCATTTTCCTTGATCCATATAGCTTCTACCTCATAAGAAATAGTTCTTTGTTACTTCATTATTATGTCTTTTTGCTTATGTACGCTGTCGCCCTTCTTTTAGTTAATAAATAGCTTCATGTTCACAAATTGGATTAGAGGTCGATGGTTCCACTACGTGTACACAGTCCCCTAATCAGCCTTTGCGATAGAAGTTCATGACGTCTTTATTACTAGCTTAACTCATCTCCTGCTTCACACATTTTTTTTCAATGCCCGCATGTTCAAGTTTATGTTAATGCAGGATCGTGTTAATAACTGGAGGGTAACATCTTTGACCCTGACGTCCGTTCTGTTTGTTGCTGCCGGAATATGGTTCATAGGTGAGTGACACACTTCTGGATTATTAAAACTTGTTAAAAAATTATTACGACCATCTTTATCTACAAAATGAGAATCATTCATACTTTGTTCCAGAAGCTCTATGTTGGAATAATGTCTTCAACTTTAAATTGTCAATCCTGCTCATGTGTGCATGTGCATGAAATATCCCTACTCTTTCAACAGCCACTGCGGAATTAGAGTTTTATCGTTTTTAACTATTGGGTAATTTGGGTTGATATTGTATGATTTATTTCGCAAGCATCTGCAGGTATCTTCCTAAATAGTTTGGACATGTCCAATGAGGATAACGAAAATGAAGTCTGTGCAATCAATAGAGCCAACATAAAGCCATTGCTTGAACAAAGCATAGATGGCTCCCCAGGTGAAAGCATAAATGAGGCAGCGGATGCCACGGCTGAAGCTTAGCTTTTCATGATACGCATTTTTTTCTCTTAATCTCAACAATGACACTTGAGCCTCTTTAGGACGTCATCTTTTACTTTGGAAGAAAAGTTTAATCCCTTAAACCCCCCCCCCCCCCCACACACACACACAGAGATATATATATATATATATTTCCACCTTAGATGGAATACTGCTGACTGCGCTGGGAGAGGAAAAGTTGGAGAACATATGCAAAATGGTCTTCTGTATTGTTAGAACTTTGAAGTACAGTTTCCATAGTGACATTTTGAGTAGTGTATATAGCCTTTGGCATTCATGTAGATATTGTAGATACCCTTACCATGTTAATAGAAATTTGCACAATATCGAAGCGTATGGCGTGCGCACAGACGTGTGCGCGCGTACATTATTGATGAAGCGGAATGTATGATTTTTTTTTTTTTTTTTTTTAATGTGTGAGATTATTTATTGGTCATCTTTAAGTGGTTGTTTTGCCGTTGTTCTTGTGTTTTGGTGTTTGGCTGCCCTACTACCAAGGGGCACCTCTCTTTGTAAAGGAAAATTTCAGACTTGGCTAATCCTTGAATCCGGAGGAGTTTAGGATTTTTTGTTCAACGTTTTTTGCTCAGAGGTGATTGCTTAAATGGTGAAGGGGTAAATTAAGCAAACAAATACCTTAAATTGTGACCAATAATGTTCCTAATAATATGGTTGCCCTAGCGGTGCTAGAACTGGCGCAAATGAGGTAATGTTTGTAAAACTCAAACAACGTATAGCAAAACTTTTCCGGGTATGAACCAAAAAATACGGTGGTTCCTCAAAAACGTCGAATTATATAACTTAAATTTTTGTTACAATGTTTTTTTTAATAAAAATTTAATAAATTCAATTTTTTCTTCTACAGAAGTTTTTGCTACAATTTTTTTTAATAAAAATTTAATAAATTCAATTTTTTCTTCTACAGAAGTTTTTGCTACAATTTTTTTTTAATAAAAATTTAATAAATTCAATTTTTTCTTCTACAATAATTTCTCTCATAGACATTCACTTTTAACTCAAATTCTCAACTCGAATGAGTGAAATGAACGGGCTGAACTCGTTCATTACGTTAGTTCGAATTATAACTCAAGTTTTTGCTGCAGTGCTTTTTCTTTTAAAATTTTAAATCTAACTTTTTTTTACTATAATATTTTTCTTCACATGAATTCACTTTTTAACTTAAATTCTTAGCTCGAACGAGCGAAAACAAGTAAGCCTATTTTTCTTCCTGTTGCTTGGGAGAGTAACAAATAGTAGCTTCTTGCGGTCGTTAGATTGTTGCCTGCGGGATTTGGTGTGGCTAGTGGGCAGTGAGATTCTGCCTAACCGTAACTGCGTTTAGTAATCCATCCAAATCCAATCGTGTAGCCCAAAATCTTCAGCCAGTTTATAGTACATTTATAACTTGATTCTGAAGCCTAATTGTTACGTTTTCCACTGTATTTTAATAGTTGCCCCTTATTTGTATTTTTTTTTTTTAGAGAAGAACCTTAAACATGATCTCAGCGGCTTTGAAAGAAACTATCGTATCATTTCATGGGCCAAATCCAAGAAATGACAAATGCTTAGATCTCAATTATATCACCAAAAACTTCAAATTGTTTGTCAATACTATTGATGTTTACCAAAAAAAAAAAAGAAAAAAAAAAGAAAAAAAAAAAGAAAAAGCAGAATGGGAAAATTAAAAATAAAGAAAAAAAATTTTAATATTGCCTGTGGATTTAATTGAACACTTGGAAGTTAATGGGTGCCATAACAAATGTTGGTGAGATATATCCAGCTTCCTTTTGTCCCCACTTGCGGCGATCATGCATAAGATTTTCAATTTAGAAAAGATTCCTTCTGCCGGATATTCATGATCTTCCATTTAACGCTAATCTATGCTTTTAATTAAAACTTTCTTCATATAGTTGGCCATGAAATCTCTCACCTAATAAATAAATGCATAGACGGCAATCATCAATAATCAACAATAATAATAAAGTACAAACATTTCTCTAATTCTAATCTCTTGCGTGCAATGTAAATGTTAGCATGGAAAATATATTTTATTCCCAAACGGCCCCGATCAAATTAATAAAAAGGACAAAACGCAAAGGAATCACCGATCCGGCACAGAGAAATACTGGACTCTTCAGCTTGGCCAGTGATGAGTAAAGCCACGTTTGGACCACACCTTGTTCAGTCAACCACAGTGTCTTCCCTAATAATTTTTTTTCCTTTTTTTTTTTTCTGAAGGTCTTCCCTTATCATTTGTCACTTATCTAGGAGATCCGCTTCATCAACGAGTGCTTTTGTTAGGAGGAAAAATTTTAAAAAAATCTTCTTTTAACGAAATAGGATTTTTTTTTTCCTTCTAGAACGTGTTTAAAATGTAAAGGCTCATTTCGTAAATAGATTTGAAATATGATGGTTTAAATTCTCGTGATTTAAACGGAAAGTTTGTAATATATGATTTGAGTTTTCTTGTTTAAAATATTGAAATAAAAGGGTAAATTCAAAATTTCTTAATACTCTTTTGATTTAAAACATCACATTATTGGTTTAAAGTCAAATCTCAAAAAAAATTTACTTCAATACACTTAGGCATCGTTTATTTCACCGATTCGAGTTTTCAGTTTTAAGTTTCTACAGTAAAAAATTCTCAGAAAATGTCACATCTAACTTTTTCTACTATAGTGAAAAGCTCTAAAAAAAATCACATCTCAGCTCGAATTGAAAACTCGAATTTGCGAAGTGAATGATGCCTTAAACCCATTTATCAATCAGTAGTCAACACCTAACACTTTTACAACCCTTATTTTGAGTTTTTTTTTTTATAGAAAAATGTTAAATACAGATTCTGTCACATACTTTAACCTAATCTTTTGACACATATCAATTATCATCTCTATTTTCTGAAACAAATAAATTTAATAATAAATCATTATTTTTACACTTATTTACAAAAACGTCATTATTTTCTTTTGCCTCCTAAATCTATGGACCCTACACATTCCTATGGAAGAAAAAAAAAAAAAAAAAGAGAGCGTGAGAAAAGCTTGCGTATAGGAAGAGTTCTTTTTCTAAATGGACCATTGAAAAATTTTGGTGTGCAATTCTATTGAAAAGAATATAAAAATAACTTCTAAGGTACACAATTTTGTTTGAGCTTTGTTTTTATTTTTGTTTTCAATGGTTTTTTCTTTTTCTTTTTCATTTTTTCCCTTTGAGGCCTCTGATACATGTTTTGGTTCTCTAATGTATATAATTTGCTCCAGTTTTTTTTTTTTTTTTAATTCTTTGTTGTTTATGGTTTTTTCTTTTCATTTTTTTTTTCCCGTTTTGAGGCCGTGAATCGTTTTTTAGTTTTTCTTTTCTTTTTCCTAAATTCTTTTCTTTATATATAATTATGTTATATTCTTGTTATGTTCATCGACTTTTTTGTTTGTATGCTTCATGTTCTTGGTTGCTGGAAGATATATATTGGTTATGCTCCATTATTGAATTATTCTTTTTCTGGGTTGTGGGATTTTGGTTACAAATTGTATGTTTTAGTATCCAATTATGTATTGAATATATCTCTCTCTCTTTTTTTCTCCTATTATAGATAATCATGAACTCAAATGGATGCTTCAAAGAAACTGTGTAAAATCGTTAGAAGATAAATGCTGGAGCAAAATGTGTACTTTAAAAGTTGTTTTTATCTTCTTCTCTTGATAAAAAGAATTTTTTTTTTTTTTTTGCTTGAAATCACTGAATTTAAGAGGTAAAAAAGAGTAATGGCATTTTTATAATTAAGTGTAAAAGGAATAACTTATTATTAAATTAGTTTGCTTAAGAAAATAAAAATGACACGTGTTAAAAGATTATACTAAAATCTATAACAAAATTTATAATAAGTCTTTATTTAGCATTTCTCCTTTTCTATATAATCAATAAATTGTACAATATTTTGAGATATTATTTTTTAATAAAATTGAATCAGATTTTTTTTTTTTGGGTTCTATTGATGAACAATGGGCACCAAAATTTCTAACTGTTATAAAAAAAAAGGAACGGGATCAAGTCCCGAGATGACAGTATGGTCTCGTTTATTTCACCGATTCGAGTTTTCAGTTTTAGATTCTTACAGTAAAAAGTTCTCAGAAAATATCACATCTGACTTTTTCTACTACAGTGAAAAGCTCTCAGAAAATGTTATATCTCAATTCGAATCCGCGAAGTGAATGAGGCATAAATAAATAATAACCCTTTTTATAGAAGGAATAAATTCATTTTTGGGTATTGATGCGTTTGGTTAATAGATTCGTGACGTGATTCGAATTATGATTCGTAATTCGTTATAATATTTTCTTTTATAAAAAATACATGTAAATAAAAAATAACTCTGAATTATGATTCTGAATCTATAAAGGGTGTGAGACCCCGCGATTACTTCCTGCCATGCATAAGTGCAAATCGTAATCATGAAGGTCGTCTATGAAATTGTGCAATCCACATTCATACCTCTAGATGGTCATGAAACGACATTAAACGTGCTTGTCAGTAATACATTACATGGAGAGAGAGGGAATAGTTTTTTATTTTTATTTATTCATTTATCTCTTTCTTTCTTTTTTCATGTTGGTACACTATTGGCTCAAGCATACAACAAATATGTACATGCAATAGTTTTCCTCCATAAACAAAATGATTGGTGAATGATAGAAAGCTGAATGCGATGGTGGTTCAAGACGAATTATTCCAAAATTCGAATTTCAAGAGGGCACTCATTTGAGTTGCACTTTGCATTATTGCAGAACATGTCCAATCTAAAAAATAAAAAAAAAAGTTACTCCAAAATAGTTTATTCATCCAGAATTAGGAAAATTATATTAGTATTTAGGCGTTTGAATGTTTAATGTCAGTAAAAATATAAGTAGAGCATATCATAGTCCGTTTAGAATAGAAGTATACTCAAATTATAATTTTTAATTATAACGTTTTAAATTCAAATATTTTGTAATAGAAAAATATAGTAACAAAATTAATGATTTAAATTTGAATGTATGAAATAAACAAACTCTCAATTTTTATCAATTTTGTATATATATATATATATATATTTTTTTTTTTTCATGATTTTGACAAAATTTATAAGGAGTTTTCTGTGAGGACCATAAAATATGAGATACTTGTAATGATTTATTTTCAGTCGTTAAATTTATATAAAAAACTATATTTTCAGTTTATTTTTTTTTAATTTAATGTGATTTTTACTAGATTTAACAGTCAGAAACTAATCCCATTATTAAAAAAAATAAAATTAGAGAAAATCTTATATTTGTATTTTCAAATATGCACTACCAATAAGAAAAATAAGGTTTAAAAAAAAAAAAAAAAAGAAATCCCCCGAAACATATACAAGTAGGGGCAAAAACCTATATAAAGACAA
>NW_010364639.1:94061-168043 GCF_000414095.1 Morus notabilis | reverse complement strand
TCATGTTGTAGGAAAAGGGAATTAGATTTCCATCAACTCAGAGATATCAGATATCACTTCGGCTATGTTTGAAATTGATCATGTTTTTATTTTTCCGGTTAAAAAAAAAAAAAAAAACGTTTTCAAAACGGCGTTTGACGCAATAAAGATAAAAATAAAAATAAAAATGATTTTTTAGTTTAGTATAAAATGATAGAGAAATGAAAAACGACTTTTAGTCATTTTTCATTTTTTATTTTCGTTTTGTCCTCTCTCGAACAGAGAGAGAGAAACATTAATGAGTTTTTTTACACTGAAAACAATATATTTGATAAAACTATTAAACGTATTTTTAAAAATAATTTCTGTTTGAGATTAAAAACGTTTTCATTTTTATTTTCATACAAAAAAATAAAATCATTTCATAACGAATTCTAAATGCACCCGAAGATATGGAGGTTGAGTCGCCTATGGCAAAGGATTAAAAGAATATGGAGTCGTCTAATAATACTTGCAAGAAGCAAAGGACGTTCTGACTCAAATCACGCAAGCAAAAGGGAAATCTGTTGAAGACGTGCTAAACATGGAACTAACTATATGCTTGTTATTAGGATTCTGTTTTGTTGATTGTAATTTTTATTTGGGTTAAATTTTTTTATGAAATTAATAAAAAAGACGTATTTTATAAATGACTCTGGTTTAAGTCAAGTAATCGTACAATACAGTACTATCATGACGGTTGGTAATTACTATAATTTCTAAAATTATCTAACATGAACTGATACAGAAGAAAAAAATAATAATAAAAATCAGTGTTATTATCTTTGAAATACATTTTTAGTGCTATAAAAAAAAAAAAGTTATCATTTCATTTAGTCATTGTTTTGACGTGGAATACTAATTGATTTAAAAAATATATGTATTGTTGGTATACTCTCTTTTTCTTTTTATGGAGTTTTATGAGAAGTAGAACCTTTAATTTATTAATTTTTTTAAGGAGAACTCCTAGTGAGAAAAACTTTCATATTCGATATTTTATACTGAGCTACTACATATTTGATAACCTAACTAAACCCAAAGAACAAATATCAACTTTAGTATTTCCAGTTTGGCTATTTTCTTTGCGGAAAGTAAATTTCTTCAGTCTAATGCAGAATAATTTATGAAAACATTCTCAGCTGAGTAAAATAATTATTAAAAAAAATCAGTGTCAAATATCGATCTATTAGAGTGAGTTTACAACACAAAAGCTACGTACAATTATATTTCACAATCAAATATATATATATATATATATATATATATGTTTGTTTGTTAGCCCAAAGGTGAATCTCTTGAGTTTCCACAAAACTCAATTTTACCTCACACGTGGGACGCATGTCAAACCTTGGTTAAACCCAAAGGCCTTGGAACTGTATTGCCTATATATATATATATATATATATATGTTTGTTTGTTAGCCCAAAGGTGAATCTCTTGAGTTTCCACAAAACTCAATTTTACCTCACACGTGGGACGCATGTCAAACCTTGGTTAAACCCAAAGGCCTTGGAACTGTATTGCCGATTCTACTGTCCTATTCAAATCCCTTTTAATGAAAATCATAAGATTCACAAAAGTATAAAAACGACAAGAAAACAGGACCTTTCGGTAGAAAAAGACATAAAAGTCGTTGTTCATCAGTCTTAAAAAGAGCAATCACGACCCGGAAAGGGTCATCACGCAAATTACGAACTTTTAGTACTTTGACATATTACCTATTAAACTTTAAATTTAATAATTAATACTGTGAATTTATAAATTATTACAATATAACCCAAATCCACATTATAGTTTAAATTAATGATGGAAATAGTAATGTGCACGGCGCACCTTAGTTTTTTTAGTACTTTATCTCCTAAAAACTTTAGTGTTTCTTAGAAAATTACAATCTAAACTTTTAAGTTTAGTAATTAGGCCATTCTTTCTCTCATTGATTAATTGGTGTTATCAATTTAGATTAAATTTTAATGGTTTTTTAAGTTCAAAGGCTAATTACTAAAATTAAAAATAAAAGAGACTATTTACTATAATATAAAAAGTTGAGAAGTTAAATTGCTAAAGTCTTATTTTTTTTTTCTTTTTTGCGCCGAAACACATTGATGATTATTGATTACAACTAATATTAAAATTGTGGCGTGACATTTTTAAACTATTTATTTTTGAGAAAACTGTGAATGTGCCCTATTAACTCACCAATTTAATTTTGTGTCAATATTCTTTTGGGTGTGTTTTTTTTTTTTTTTAAAAACTCAAATTTTTTATGTGAGAAAAACACTGTTAAAACAATTAAATTTAAATTTTCATAAAAAAACACTGTAGTAAAAAAAATGTAAGCATCACTACCTCTATGTAGAAGATATTAGGTTAACTTTTTAAGCTTCAATCGAAACATCAAAGAAAACTAAAGTATAATACTTAGCGTATCTTATTTTTTATTTTTTTTATAGTATGACACAATATGACATTTACAAGAGTGGAGTTGAAATACATTAATTTCTTTAAATAATTCTAAGCATATGAAAATTACACAGTAAATGTTATAATAATATTTTTTTGATGAAATTGTTATAATAACATTAGTGTTTTATACTTTATTTAATTAACATAATAATTTTAACTTTTACCATTCATAAAATATTTAATTTTGAAAAAGGTGGAAAAAAATGTGAGTTAGAGAGAGAGGTTTATTCTTAGAGTGTTGGTTTTGGCCGGAGTCGTCGGGTTTTTGGCCTAAAAAGTTGGTCTCCAAAATCTCGACATTGGCTTTCACGTGAAGGTAGATGCGTGTAGTATGGTGCTTTCGTTGGGGCGGATCTGACTCACCTTAAAAGCGGGTTGTGATTATTATTTTTATTAGTAGATCAAGTTGTTTGAGTTAATTTCATTGTATTTAAAGGTTATCTGCGACTTTATATTGAGTTTGTATTTTTTTTTTTTGGTAATGAAATTTTCCATTTATAAAAACAAAATTCTAATTTTTATTTTTTCTATTTTTTCCACATCAATATTATGTATTGGACATCGTCACTCGCAACGAACAGATCTCAATCTCATTTATGATTTTCACTTGTGGGACCTACTCATATACAAGAAAGTATGGAGGGAAGTCCAATATATATTGTAACGGCAGCGAATTTCCAGTTGTATCCCCATAAAAATCCCGAAATCCCACTATTGTCCTTTTTCTCAGTAAATTTTAAGCCTAAGCGTAAGTAAGGTAACGGTCACGATCCACATTTTTTTTTGCGTTCCTTCGTTACCCGCTTTACTTAATTCGCCATTTAATAAAAATTGGTACGTTATGCCGTAGACCACAAAATCCTTTTCCTTTATTTTGCCAACTAAGCTTTCAGGCTTCAGCTTTATTATTTATCTCTCTCACGTACTTTTAATCAATTTATTTATTATTTTATTCTTTTTGTAATTTTCTTGATTTTCTTCCTTATTTTAATAATTTTCCCTTGCTTCGTCGTTCGGACGCGTTCTTGAAGTTTAGAACTTAGAACTCTCTCTCTCTCTACTGAAACCGGAAAATCGTTTCATTTATTTTCTTTTCTTTTCTTTTCTTTGGCGTTTGTTTCTCGAGAAATTGAATGCCGGTCTCTCGAGTACATTTCAAACGCAATGCGGTTTTTGCGGGACAAGAAACGTGTGTCTCATCAGTGTTTCTGATTTTATTTTTGGTTTTCCTTATGGTCGCGAGAAATCCCTACCTTTTCTTTTCTTTTCGTTTTTTTTTTTTTGAATAATTTCTGCGAGCGAAGAAATTTGAAAATATAAAACGATTTTTTTTTTTGAAACGCGAAAAGAAAGCAGATTCAAAGTTGTATACGGTTTTGGATTTGTTCTTGCTGAAAAAGCAGAGAACTCGATGTTAAATCGAAATGCCGAGCATTAGAGCCCCTGCTACGAAGAAAGCAACAACTCTAACGGTATTTATATACAAATATACATACACACACATACATAGATATTTGTATTTGATTCTTTATATGTGTATTTGATATGTAGCTCTGCAATTCTACAGGTTGCCGTGAAATGCAGACCGTTAGCGGAGAAGGAACGTGGCCGCGACATTGTTCGAGTGATCGACCACAAGGTTTGTGGCGTTTTGGCGAATCATTTGTTTGTTATTGGTATAAATTTATTTAGTTGATGATGAGTATTTTGAATTTGTAGAAGGTGCTTGTTTTAGATCCCGACCTGTCAAAGGATTACCTTGAACGCATACAGAATCGAACCAAGGAGAAGAAGTACAGTTTCGATTACGCATTTGGTCCCGATTCTACAAATTTGGTACTTTAGCATTTGTCTCTAATTGCTGAATTAATTACAATTCATGAACTTGTAGTATTTGAATTAATTGTTGAAGCAACTACTCTGCTAATGTGCTGATCATATCCTTTGATTTAATAATATTTAGTTTCTAGGTTATTGGATTATCTAGAATTTGTTTGTATTTGTTGTATTATGCCATTGTTCATGTACTTCTTTGTTAATATGTAACTTTTCACTAAATGAATATCAGTTGCATTTTTGAAATTTTGGTACAAAGATTGACATGGATAGAATTGAAATGGAAGCGAGATGTTATTATGTTAACATAATTTCTAGATGGTTCACATTATTTTCAAAGGTTGAACCATTTTTTTTTAAAGTATAATGCTCTTAATACAGTGATAAGAATGTTGACCTACTAGTTTAAAGGTGGTATTAGCTCATACCACGTGCTACATATTGGGTAAATGACCAAACAAGATATAGTTTATATTTTAGGAATACTTGCATTTTGAATTTTTGTCTGATCACTAGTTTTATTTTATACACAGGATGTTTACACAAAAAGCATATCTTCTGTAATTTCTGGGGTTGTTCAAGGCCTCAATGCAACTGTCTTTGCATATGGTTCAACTGGAAGGTACTTGAGAGAAATACTCATGTTTTTAACTTTTTGATCATTAAACACGGACTGGAGCTTGATTTCTTGTGTCTCTACTTGATTTCACTATACAATTTCTTAGTCAATGGATCAATTTAAATATAGTTAAGAGAAACTTGATATTTTACAATCCTCATGCATAATGGAAAGCACGACCTCTTGCAAATATTTGTCGTTTCACTTGTAGTCATATTTTCTCCAAATCTGTCCAGTGGTAAAACCTACACAATGGCGGGGACCAAAGATGATCCAGGACTCATGGTTCTCAGTCTGCACAGAATTTTTGATCTAATCCAAAGGGAAAAGAGCTCTGATGAATTTGAAGTTACGTGTTCCTATCTTGAAGTCTATAATGAGGTATGGTGTGACTATTTTGAAAGATTGATATGTTGTCGCACTTATGTCCTTCCTTATGAAATTGTCTAATGCACAATTATTTAGGTCATCTACGATTTGCTTGAGAAGTCATCTGGCCATTTGGAATTGAGAGAGGATCCAGAACAAGGAATAACTGTGGCTGGATTAAGATGTATCAAGGTTTTGACTTTTGTCTTCTTGAATTGATATTTTAAGCAAATATTGTGATAAGATACTTATTAGTCCTTTATGTATTATGCTTTTAATTCAGGTTCACTCAGCTGATAAGATCCTTGAACTCTTAAACCTTGGAAATAGTCGAAGGAAAACTGAAAGCACAGAGGCTAATGTAACATCCTCTCGGTGAGTTGCATTTCTATGCCTGCCATAAGCAGCTTACCATGGTGCTTGTTGTCATTAGTTTGAGACCCTTAGTATTATTGGCCATTTCAGAAGAACCTTGTCTTGATTATAAACTATTTAGTATCTCAAACTTCATATTGGAGGTCATTAAATTTTCAGCTCAGTGAAACATGTGTATTTTCTTTTTAAGTTGAGTATTTAATATAGTTACACATGCAACATGTAATTCTGCTAGTACCTCTACTGGCATATGATTTGGTCATACTTCTATAGACTACTGGCTAATTCTTGTGGTAATTATGCTGGTATATGATTTCTTTAGGTAGTGTATTTGACTTTGGTGAGGCTAAATTATCAAGTAGAGATATGATCTTTTATAGAGAATCAGATATGAAGGTGTGCATTATTGCATCTGCAGTGCCAGCACTACTTCCCTAGTTTAAATTGACATAAAATGATCTTCTTATGGCTATATCATGAAACGTTTTCCATCTATAACTAGGTCACATGCAGTTTTGGAGATAATTGTAAAAAGAAAACAGAAGAACAAGTATAGGAATCAAGTAATGCGGGGAAAACTTGCGCTTGTGGATCTTGCTGGCAGTGAAAGGGCTTCTGAAACAAATAATGGAGGCCAGAAGTTAAGAGATGGAGCTAATATCAATCGTTCACTTCTAGCTTTAGCAAATTGCATTAATGCTCTTGGGAACCAGCACAAGAAGGGTCTTGCTTATGTTCCTTACCGAAATAGGTATTTAGTAATAATTTATGGTAGGCTGATGCCCTTTCTACTACTTTAGCTAATTTAAATGGTTCTGCAGCAAATTGACGCGAATTCTGAAAGATGGTTTGAGTGGTAATTCTCAAACTGTCATGGTTGCTAGTATATCTCCTGCGGACAGTCAGTATCATCACACTGTTAATACCTTGAAATATGCAGACCGAGCAAAAGAAATAAAGACGCACATCCAGGTAAGATTTGAAGAGTCGCATTGTATGATCCGAATATAGTTTTCCATTTAGATGAATTGTCTTGAATAATCAGAGAATATAGTCTTTCAAACATTGTGTCTTTAGCTCATTGTAAATCATCATTGACCTTGAATTCTGTCATGTTATTATTTCTTAGCAGTTACTCAGCCTTGGGAGGGCAATACTCATGCTATTTGACCTTTCATGCTAGTAAAAAGAGCATGATAGGATAGTTGTTTGCTAATTGTGCTTTTTATGCTGCATTTCACATTTTATTAGTTTCGAATGTATGTTCTTGTGTGTTTTTATGAGTTCTTGATTTATACAACATTGATTTTAATGCAAAATTTTCTATTTTGGTCTGTCTGTGTATCGCCATCTTAAGTTAATAATGAGCATCCTTTTGTTTTATTCACAGAAAAATATTGGTACAATTGATACCCATGTTTCAGACTACCAGAGGATGATTGACAGTCTTCAGGTCAGCATTTAAAATGGTTTTAGCGGTAGAAATTCTGGTAAGAGTTCTCTTTCTGTTGTATAAATACATTTAATTGCACAGATTGAGGTTTGCCGGTTGAAGAAAGAACTAGCTGAAAAGGAATCACAACTAAGCATCAAACCTGCTGAGAAAGCTGTTGACGATGAGCTATCTTGGTTGAATACTTTGAGCCATGAAACCAGTGAAAATGTTCAAGAAAGGATAAACTTACAGAAGGCACTGTATGAACTTGAGGAAACTAACCTTCGTAACCGTACCGAACTCCAACATCTTGATGATGCCATTGCAAAACAACAGGTAGCCCTTAAGCAGCATACATATTACATGGTAATATTGCTTGATATGTCACATGCTGTATTTTATTGGAAGATCTTGTCACTGCCTTTTCACTGTGCTAATTTAAGTTCAAATCTAGAGGAGGAGAAACTTTTTTATTTTTATTTTTCCAAAATACGTTTTTACTTTTTTTTAGTAGGGAAGCAAGGATGGGACAGGCTAGAGAAGGATACGGAAAGGGCTGATTATTTCTTGAGAACTAGTAAGGAAAGACTTCTCTTGGAATGTTATGCTGATAATGTAATGCATTTTTCTATGTCACAGGCTATTGAAAAAGATGGATCCGCTGTTGAGGCTTTGAGAGCAAGGCGGCAAGTCATTCTAGATAATATTCGTGACAATGATGAAGCTGGTGTTAACTACCAGAAGGTAAATGTTTCAGCTTGTACTCATAAGGTTATAATTTTGATGGCTATTGATCTTATTACGGACATTGTCTGTAGGAAATTGAATCCAATGAGAAGCATCGATGCCAGCTCCAAGATATGATTGAGGAGGCCATTAGTAATAATGGAAATAAAACATACTTGCGGATTCTTAGTCAATACAGGCTCTTGGTGAGCAGATACAATGCTAACCCATTTATATATCTATACGTGTCTATAATTTGCTTTTGTATTTGGATTTGTATTATGCTGCTATAAAAATTTTAAGGTTACCAATGCAGCTCTTCTTGTCAAAATAAATAGATTTTGATTTTTCATAGTTCAGCGAAATTATTTTGATTCTAAATCCCAGGAAGAATCTAGTTTTTTAAGTGTCTTCTTTGGAATTTGCATTATCCCGTTATCAGTTATGTAGATTGTATTTTCTTGATACTTGTACTTCTTGAAGAAACGACGTCTGGTATCTGCTTCAGTAATGGGTTTGAATGCAATGTCACAGACTCTGGAAGAAGCCAATTTATCGTAGGTAACATGGATATTAGATCTTATTAATCCTAATGTTGGTGTTGCAAACATACAGGGAATGGCTAATACGGAGCTTCAATTTGAAATGGCAATGAGGGATCAAGTCATCCACAACCAACGGGAAATGGTAAGAAACATGTGGGACTTGCTCATGGGGCTAGGACTCGACGAAAGACGGATATTGGACCTTGCCGCCAAGAAGGGTATAACAATAGAGGACTGGACTATGAAACCACATCTTGGTCTTTCAACAATAAAGCGGTCATCAGAATTAGCTTTTGGCAGAAGTAGTCTATCTGGATATTTCCCTGGCATGGGCCTTTCATATTCTAGGCAATCTTGTGTCTTTGAACGGTGTCAAGATTCTGGCTCAAGGTCAATGCTCAAGGAAGGTGACGAACCAACTCATGCTTTTTGTAGAGAGGAGCATCATAGTTCCTACTTTGTGGTATCTCATGATCACTCCCCTTCAGCATATATGAATACGAGGAAGAGTAGTGAGCATTGGGTTGGTGGCAGGTCAAATTTATGTTTTAGTTCTCCTGATAAACATCCTCAAGATTTGCGGAAGTCGTGTCCAGAGATGAGAATTCATTCTTCACCTTACAGTGAAAGCTGCATATCTGCTTCCGCTCTCACTGCTGCCAATTTTGGCAAGCAATATATGGTATGAATTCTACAAAACTATCTCACGGTCTTGAAGTTTTCTAGTTCAACAGAAAAATAGTGTAGGGTGGTCCAGAAATTCTCTCGCTGTGAGTCTCGATTTTATAGTTTTCGCATACCATTTTAGGTTTGAGGATATTCTTTTTGATCTCTTTGACTTCTTGCTCACAATTGCAAACAGATTCACTTGTCATGATCATCTCATCTTTTATCATGCTAGGACATATGGAAAGTGAATGTACAAGCTCTTGAATAAAAATAAAAATAAAAAAAAGAAAAGAAAAAGAATAAGAAAAAACTGTAATTGTATATTGCATCCATCTGACTTGGACATCATGGCACACAGGATGGATGGAATAGTACTTTGAGGCAAGAAATGTTCAACGGTCCGCATGCTGTCACGAGCAGTGGTCAAGGTAGAATGGTTAACCACGGAGCAACAGCTCGATGTTTGTTTGGATACAACAGGCCATTGGAGCAAGGTTCTGGAATTGTAAACTCTAGTTTCATTGTCCCAAGTACTGAATGCTCAAATCCTCCAGAATTTTCCAACATGTCTCCCTTTGCTCCCGCAACGACAGTTTCATTCGGTTCCCGCAACTCTAGCCCCAATGGTAATCCTCCGATTCCTCACGGTTTTGTATAGGCTTATCCATTCGCCGCCATTTTCTTTCCCCACTTTTCGTACCGTCTTTCGAGTTCTATTCCCCTTTCTGATTTACTCTCTAGAATGTACATAGGTGTAGTGGTAGTAGTTTCAGAGAATCTCTACTCAGCCAAAAAGCTGGAGTCTCTGCATTTGTAGGTTTACACGGCTGGTGATTTCTTTGTATAGCGAAGGAGGATGAGAAAGTTGGGTTTTTGGATAGGAGAAGGGTGTTTTGGCTTAGTCACTCAGTTGTCAACACACGGAATGTGGCTAGTTCTGTTGTTGTACATATTGTGATGATCAAAACTGTGTAGAAATGTCCTATAGTGCTCAATTTCACTGCTATGCAAGCAATTGTCAAGATTTTTTTTTTCTTTCTTTTTGTATAGTTGTTTTTCTTTCGGGATTTACCTTCTTTTATACCCGGCATTTTAGAGCTATTCAGATAGTGTGTATATATTTGATTGGTAACAATCAATAGAAACATAACGGTTAAAAACTCGTATTCTATTTGTCATTAATTACATCTCATTTAACTATATATGTTTTCTTATTTTTTGTAATGGGAATTATATATTCCAAAACATGAAAAAGACGTGTTTTTTAAGGGAAAAGCACACAAGAGATTGAGCATACATGTAACTTTTTAGTAAATCGTTTAAAGTCTGTTGAATTGATATCGAGAAACTTATAACATTAAAGAGAAAAAAAAAAAAAAAACCACAAAAAAATATAATTTGACTAAGTTGAAGGTGAAATAACGCTTTGAAGATAAACTTCCGTGTCAACATAAAATGAGCACAATACAAGCTTGCCAAAAATTAATTTGGGTGAGAGATTCGATATTTATACCTTATAATGTGCATGATTCTTTAAAATTCTTTCTGCAATTCAAATCTCATATTAAACAAAAATCCATTTCTTGAATTTTGACTTTTAGTCCTATAGTCATGTATGGAATTTCCCTTAAAACTATATGAAATTATAGTTAAATTATAATTCAAGCATTTTAAATTATCTTTAAATTATATATGCAAGTATTAAATTTAAATGCATTTCAGACTATTTTTAAGTAGTCCCCAGTTGCAAACAATCCGTATTCAAAAAATAAACAAAAAGAAAACTCTCTCCTCTCCAATCTCCTAAAGCTGCTCCATCTCTCTCTTGTATTTCGGCTAAACACTATTCCCTCCAAAACCCGCATAAATTGTTGATTGGAAAATTTAAAAAAAAAAGAAAGAGAGAGAGAGAGAAGAAAAATGTCGTCGGCGGAGCCATCGGAATCCTTCAAACCCTACTCCCTCACTCAAACCCTAACGGGCCATAAGCGCGCCATCTCCGCCGTCAAATTCTCATCCAACGGGCGCCTCCTTGCCTCCTCCTCCGCCGACAAGACCCTCCGCACCTACTCCGTATCCCTCGACGGCGCCGCCGCCGATCCCGTCTCTCCTCTCCACGAATTCCAAGGCCACGACCAAGGCGTCTCCGACCTCGCCTTCTCCTCTGACTCCCGCTTCCTCGTCTCCGCCTCCGACGACAAGACCCTACGCCTCTGGGACGTCGCCACCGGCTCCCTCATCAAGACCCTCCATGGCCACACCAACTACGTCTTCTGCGTCAACTTCAACCCTCAGTCCAACATGCTCGTCTCCGGCTCCTTCGACGAGACCGTCCGCATTTGGGACGTCAAGACCGGGAAGTGCCTCAAGGTCCTGCCTGCGCATTCCGATCCCGTCACTGCCGTCGATTTCAATCGCGACGGCTCGTTGATAGTGTCGAGCAGCTACGACGGCTTGTGTAGGATTTGGGACGCTTCGACGGGGCATTGTATGAAGACTCTAATCGATGACGAGAATCCGCCGGTTTCGTATGTCAAATTCTCCCCCAATGGGAAGTTCATTCTCGTTGGCACTTTAGATAATACTTTGGTAAGTGAGATTTCGTTTCTGTTTTGTTCTTCGTTTAAAAGGTTTGATTTTTTCGTTGAATTTTAAGTTTGCTTTTCAAGTGTTTGTTAATATGTCTGTGAATGCTCGCTTAATTCTCTGAATATTTCTGGTGAAGTAAAAAACGAATAGTCTTTGATTTCTCTGTTTTTGTAACTTGTTTGTTAAAATTTCATAACTTTATTCTCTGGTTATTTCTGAAACGTTGAATGGCTGAAACGTTGAATGGCTTTATGAAGTTCTAGTTTATCATGTCTTTGTAAATCTAGATCACAATAACAGGATTATGTTAGTAAAAATATATGACACTTGATAAAGGTTTAATGGTCTAAACTAGAACACAACAAGATTGTGTTTGATTTTTGTCTTCTGTTTTTGGTATCCAAAGCTGTGATATTTGCTAAAAGTGAATTATAGAATTGTAGTATTTCCTGGGAAAGCATTGTTATTAATACATTTCTCAAATATATATATATATATATTAAAAATTTTCTTTTCCCCTTGGTTGAAATTGATGGTTACACGTTCGTTTTCTTTATCATTCTTCTTGTTTCGTATCCAAGTCTGTTAACTTTTAGTTCATTATTTGAAGCTTCAATACTCACTGTTCTTTTTCTCCAACTCTGCTCTTTTTTCATGACTTCAAATAAGTTCTTGGGTTAAGTTGATATATTTGTTTGAAATTCTTTCATGTTATTAGCTATTTATGAATCTGGCTTCAATTTTAATTTGAAATGTAAACTGTAGATGTGATGCAGTAGGCACAGGATGGCCGATTTCTTTTTTTATCTTATTGTGTCCTGTCGCTGATCAGCGCTCCTTAGACTGACTTAAAATTGATCTTAAAGCTTATTTTCCATGGGATCTGTATGATGTAAATTTCATTTTAGCTGGTATTGTTTTGCTGATTTTGTTATTAAAATTCTTCTTTAGTATGAAAACTTTAGTTTTGGGACCCCCTCTAGTTTAGGCCAAGATTTCCATTGGAACATTTTAAAATGGATTCTGGTTTTGCTTAAGATGTTTGTGCATGAATAACGAACCGGAAGTCAAGAGCAACCGACACATATTATGCCAATTTTACATGTTCTTCTTGCTTTATTCAACGACATTACTGGAAATTGTTTCTTTTCATTCTATGTATCAAAACCAATTTGGAATTGACATTATGTGTTAACAGAGGCTATGGGACTTCTCAAAGGGGAAATTTCTGAAGACATACACCGGCCACGTTAATTCGAAATACTGCATCGCATCCACATTTTCCGTGACAAATGGGAAATATATTGTCAGTGGATCTGAAGATAATTGTGTGTACTTGTGGGAATTGCAAACCAGGAACATTCTACAGAAATTGGAAGGTCACACTGACACAGTTATATCAGTATCTTGTCACCCAACTGAGAATATGATTGCATCCGGTTCACTCGGAAACGACAAGACTGTGAAGATCTGGACTCAGGCTAAGGATTGATACATCTATCATATATGGTGCTGGCATAGATTTTGATTTGGAGAGGGGCTCTGATCTGCTACCTGGAAAAAACCCATGTTTTTGGAGAAAACTGGGTAGATGGTGAATGGCTTTCATAATTTAACTGTGTTAATTAGTTGTCTCATTGTATTATTTTTTTCACCCTTGGCAGATAAGAAGTCTGATTGTATTTGTATGTAGGAAAGGATTCTTCTTCGAGCTTTAGTCTGAACTCTCCTGTTCATATGCTAATTAATTAATTGATATTTTGGGGATCACTAGAAATTTTTGGTAGAAGGTTTTTTTTTTTTTTTTTTTTTTTTTTTTGTCTTCATTGAAGATGTGATCTAACAAAAAAAAAAAATACATGAGTATTTTAAAACAACCTGCTTTTATCCTATTTTGGTCGTTGCCGGAGCTGCATTGTCAGAGAAGTTGAAGCCGAAGATGTGAAGAAGCAGCTATAGGAGGCCTAGGCTGGGGCTAAGGTTGCCGTTGTTTAGGCAGTGATGATTTGTTGGGTACATAATTATGGGTCAGCTTCTAAAAAATGGTGCTTTTACCAAACACATGTTTTAAGAAAAACGTCCTCTACAAGCACTTTTCTTGACAGCGCAGCAACCCCAAATGGGGCCTGTGTCAATTTGGCTCCAAAACGTTAAAATGCAGTACTGAGTCCTCAGGAATTTGAAATGAGCTGTGCATTTTAAAGTTCGGAGACAAATTAAAATAATTTAAAAGTCACTTTTAAATTTATTTAGATAGATAATTTTAAAGTATTTTTAGCTTTTTAAGCACTTTTAAAATATAAAAAACTTTTTTATTTATCTTTTTAATTTTTTATTTGTGAATAATAAATTAAATATCTCATTAATATCTTTTTATTACATTATTTTTTATAATAATAAGTATTTTTGACTTTTTTACGTAAATAAGTTTAAAAGCCTTTTTTAGATATAAAATATTTTTTCAGGCATTATCTAAATACTAATTAAAAAGTTACAACTTATTTTATCTTCTTCTATTATTTAAAAGTACAAACATAAACGGTCATCACCGGGTCCATAATTTCGGAGACATTTTTAAAACTATTTTTTTTTTCTGTAAACTTTTAACTTTTAGTACACAAAATCCCAAAAATAGTTTATTTTTCCTCTTTCAGAAGAGAATAAAAATTTCAGGGAAAAATTAAAAAAGTAGAAAAAATTTTAAGTTTAATTATTGTTATTTTCAATTTTATTATTTATATTCTACATAAAATTTTAATACTATTACGATAAATAACTTGTAAGATATAAAAGATAATGCGTGCGTGTTATGAAGACTACTGTAAGTAAATAACCTAGAAATTATGAGTGGCATAAGACAATTTTAATAACAGTTGTAAAAATAAATAGTATTACTTGTTAGAAAAATAAAATAATATTATTTTATTGATGATATTTTTTAAAATTCTCTAAAATAGAACATCCTCATTATTATGGTCCCCATTTGTTCCTTATCTCTTCCATTGCTCGGCCTCCCAACCTTTCCCTCCCGTTTTCTGATCTTTTTTTTTTTTTTTTTTTTTTTCAAAAACCAACACCAACAAATTTTTAAAAAAGATAAATGTAAATAAAAAAAAACCCATTTGTTTAGCATGCAAATTTTCTTGTGCGTTTCTTTACAGTTTTTGCTGTTTTGATCATTTTTTGTGGCCGCCATAGTTACGATTTGTGGATTAATTTGTCAACAATCTACATGCTCATCATCTTTCGTACCTCTTGGCTATGTCATGTTTCCATCTTGAAGACTTCACGCCCTTGTTCTCTTTATAGACGAATCCTAACTGCGGCTCGCCAGCTGTTCGATGAAAGTCCTCAAAGGGACGAGGCTCATCATTTTGGTCCAGAATTTGAAGTTTCTTCTGTTCATAGCTCGCCGCGTAATGGGATTGAGAAAGAATGGAAAAATGGCTATGATAGAGAACCGGTTAAGCATGGGAGTGTTAATGAAACATTGGAGTCCTTTTGTCGGCTGAACAGACTAGGAAAGAAGCCCACAAAGTACTTGCTATGCACGGCGCTGAATGCTTGTGCGAAGACCTTCAATTTCCGCTTGGGTTTGCAGTTTCATGCTGGCATTGTTCATATGGGACATGAAGACAATTTGATCTTGAACAGCGCGCTCGTGGATTTGTATGCGAAGTGCAATGCCATTGTGGATGCAAGAAGGGTGTTTTATGGCATGGAACGGCATGATCAAGTTTCGTGGACGTCAATTATATGTGGGTTTTCGAAGAAAGGGCATCAAAGAGAAGCTATACTGATGTTGAAAGAGATGCTTAGTACCGAAATTAAACCGAATAGTTTTACATATGTTGGTGTTATAAGTGCATGTTCTGAGATAAAAGACGGGCTTGAACAAGGTTTATTGCTCCATGCTCATGTTATCAAACTCGGTTTTGGTGGCAACAATTTTGTGGTCAGCTCTTTGATTGATTGTTATTCGAAATGGGGCGAAATAGATCAAGCTGCATTGGTGTTTGGCGAGACAACAGAGAGGGACATTATACTACTCAGTTCTATGATTTCAGGGTATTCACAGAACTTATATGGAGAGGAGGCTCTGAGATTATTTGCAGAGATGAGGAATATGAATTTGAGTCCAAATGAGCATGCTTTAACTAGCGTTTTAAATGCTTGTGGGAACCTCACAGTACTCCAAGAAGGAAGCAAAGTGCACTCTCTGGTCACAAAAATGGGTTCAGAAAGCAATGTTTTTGTGGCCAGTACTTTGATAGATATGTATTCAAAATGTGGTTGCATTGATGAAGCTCGCTGCGTATTTGATCAGACAGTTGAAAAGAATACAATAATGTGGACTTCAATGATCACGGGTTACGCTCAGAGCGGTAGGGGATCAGAAGCATTGGAGCTTTTCGACCATTTGGCGGCTGAAGAATGCTTCAAGCCAGACCATGTTTGCTTTACTGCTGTTTTGACTGCCTGCAACCATGTTGGATTCCTTGAAGGAGGAATAAACTATTTCAATAAAATGATCAATGATTACGGGCTTATTCCCGAGATAGATCAATATGCTTGCTTGGTCGACCTTTATGCAAGAAATGGGCATCTGAGAGAGGCAAAGGAGTTAATGGAGGAAATGCCTTGTAGTGCAAGTTATGTAATGTGGAGTTCCTTCTTGGGTTTTTGCAAGGAGCACGGTGAAGTAGAACTTGGGAGAGAGGCTGCTGAACATCTCATCAAGATGGAGCCGCGTAACGCCGCCCCTTTCATAACATTAGCGCACATTTATGCAAGAGCTGGTTTGTGGTCTGAAGTAGCCGAGGTTAGGAATTTGATGCAACGAAAGACGATAAAGAAGAAAAGCGTTGGATGCAGTCGGTGGTTTAAAGGAATTTGAAAGAGATTAGAGATTAAAGAGAATGTAAATTATTTGGTAAATTCCTATCAAAGTAGCTCTTGCAACTGGAATCCTACTCTTTTAGAAAATCCTTTTTTTAATTTTCCTTCATCATTTGAGATATTTAGCGAAAATGCTGAGATATAATTTTATTATTTTCAGCGGAATTGTTTTTCAAAAACCAGATCTCCAGTCCTATTTTCCTATCAACTTCTCTGTTAGACCACTACATGGAGTATAAAGTTTATGTACTTATTATTTATTTAGAATTTGTTTAGTTCGCTGATTCTGAGTTGAGATGCGATTTTATGTGAGAGTTTTTTACTGTAGTAAAAAAGTTAGATGTGACTGTTTATGAGAGTTTTTTACTGTAGCAAAACTCGAATTTTAAACTTAAATCGGTAAAATAAACGGAGTATTAGTTGTTTTTTATAGTTCAATTTGTCTATTTGAACAGGGAATTCCATAGGCGGATTTGACAGAAATTCCATTACTGTTCTTGCTACAGTGTTAAGGCCTAAATAAATGTCATTATTTTATCGTTCTTATGCTCAATATCTATACATATTACAGGTATGATTTCATGGATTGGCACTGGGTCGGACATCAATTTTCTGAAAGTGAGGGACCACAAAAGTAAATCAAACTGGGATCTTTTGGCAAATTACACAAAATGAAGTTCATATTTCTTGGCAGAAGGGTAAGTGATAGAGTCAGTTATAGGTAATTATTACTCAGTTTAGAGATAACCAGTTGACGACAAGATGGTCAAATTAAAAACGTTGCTCTTTGGCTTAATATGGGAGAGAGGGAATCTTCTTATCTGAAGATTCATTTATCCCTAGAAAAACCGTTTTCCCAAGAGGATAGATTACAAGATAACATATCTGAATGATGAGAAAATAAACATGTGCAGATGTGTTGAAAATCGTCCATGGTATTAGAAAAAAAAAGGAGAAAAACAGTGCCATTACCTAGAACTATATGGAAAAAAAAAAAAAAAAAAACTATAACAATTCTCTGAACTATGTACTCTAATTCAACTTTCTCTCAAACAAACTTTGTAAAGCGTTCATTTCTTTTTATCCTCTAATTAGGAAAATTTTTCCGAACATCTATTCTATTTATGATACTAAAAAAAAAATATGACCCGACACTAATTATAATTTTATAAATGCCTTTTAAAATATAGATTTTAAATAAACTTTTCTACGGAACTAGACGTTTTATGTATTTCTTAAATTACATTAATTTATAAGTTTTTTTAAATGATTTTATATAAATTATTATTATTATTATTTTTTGTTTACTCTTTGTTGAACTAGAGTACTTAGTTTAAATGGCATTTTTAAAATTAATCTTTTGACCAAAGCATGTACAAGTTTGGCCCACGGTTGGATACAAAGTCAAGTGATTATGACATACTCATGAATATGATTCACGATTGCAAAATGAAATATATGTTTTACAAAACTCAAGCTGTTATCATTGTTGATGGTCGTTTTTTGCAAGGCTTGTACAAGGGTCTAAGTTCAATAATTTTGTATCGTGACACTGTTGGACTCGCTTCGTGGATCCAAGTCACGCTTGGAAAACTCATATGGGCCGCGATTTGGTGGGTCATGGGCAATTGAACGGGCCCATTTGTTTTTTAGTCTGATTCGATTTTAAGTCCTGCTTAGGGGGTTTTAAAATAATTGAGTTAAGGAATAAATGGTTGATGGAGAATCCAACCCCTAAAAGCCTTTGTTTACCTTTTAGGAGTCTTAGAGATCCTTTCCTCAGCCTTTGAAGACTCGAAATTCCATAATTTAAGTTGTGGAACCTTCCCTTTCGGCGCCAAACGAGAAGTTTTTTTGCTTTGGAGCTCGCAAGGATTCGTCTCCGTGGCAGTTGTTGCTCCAGAGGCGTCACTATGGATGCCTTCACAGAGGCGTCCCTACATATGCCTTCACAAAGATGCTTCCCATGCTCCAAGAGACTCCTCTGTGACCAAAGATACCTCCTATGCATTGAGAGACTCCTCTATGTCCGAAGGTTCTTCTCGTGCTCTATGGATGTTGAATGTGTTAGGTGCTCCAGCGACGGCTATTTAGCCAAAAACGGATGGCGGCGCTCTGGAGCTAGTCTGACGTGTGTTCTGACCTCCGAGAATAGAAGTGTCCACGGAGCACTAGATTTAGTCAAACACTCCATGATCTCTAGACCTGAGGAAGGTCTAATATTAGCGAGAATTCCGGATTTGGTCTCCAAATACACCCATTTTCGACCAATTTGTTTGTCAAAGAGGAAAGCCACCTGATGCAGTTGCTCCAGAAAGAAATAGTTCGTACAAGCCTCTATTAGGGATTGATTGTACTGCTCCGGAGTAACCGTAAAAATCTTTCAAACTTCTCCTATAAATACCCAACACTAATTATACTTTTATAAATACCCTTCAAAATATAGATTTTAAATAAACTTGTCCACCGAACTATACGTTTCTTGAATTACATTAATTTATAGGTTGTTTTAAATGATTTTATATAACTTATTATTATTATTGTTAACTCTATGTCGAACTAGAATTCTTAGTTTAAATGGCATTTTTAAAATTAATTTTTTGACCAAAGCATGCACAAGTTTGGCCCACGGTTGGATACAAAGTCAAGTAATTATGACATACTCATGATTCACGGTGTTTTTGCAAAATGAAATATATGTTTCACAAAACTCAAGCTGTTATTATTGTTTATGGTCGTTTTTTACGAGGCTCGTACAAGGGTCCAAGCCTAATAATTATATATCGTGATACTGTTGAGCTCGCTTCGTAGATCCAAGCCACGTTTGAAGAACTCATATGAGCCGTGGTTTCGTGGGCCATAGGTAATTGAATGGATCCATTTATTTCTTAGTTCGATCTGATTTTAAGTCATGTTTTGGGGGTTTTAAAATAATTGGGTTAAGGAATGAATGAGTGATGGAGAATCCAACCCCTAAAAGCCTTTGTTTACCTTTTAGGAGCCTTAGAAATCCTTTCCTCAGCCTTTGAAGACTCAAAAGTTCAGATGTTAAGTCGTGGAACCTTCCCTTCCGGCGCCAGATGAGAAGTTTTTTTGCTCTAGAGCTGGCAATGATTCGTTTCTGTGGCAGTTGTTGCTCTGGAGGAGGTACTATGGATGCCTTCACAGAGGCGTCACTGCAGATGCCTTCACAAAAATGCTTCCCATGCTCCAAGGGACTCCTCTGTGACCGAAGATACCTCCCATGCACTGAGAGACTCCTCTGTGTCCGAAGGTTCTTCTCGTGCTCTATGAAGGTTGAATGTGTCAGGTGCTCCAGCGACGGCTGTTTAGCCAAAAACAGATGGTGGCGCTCTCGAGTTGGTCTAACGTGTGTTCAGACCTCCGAAAATAGAAGTTTCCACGGAGCACTAGATTTAGTCAACCACTCCATGATCTCTAGACCTGGGGAAGGTCTAATGTTAGCGCGAATTCCAGATTTGGTCTCCAAATACACCCATTTTCGACCAATTTGTTTGTCAAAGAGGAAAGCCACTTGATGCAGTTGCTCCGGAAGGAAATAGTTTGTACAAGTCTTTATCAAGGCGTGATTGTACGACTCCAGAGCAACCACCAAAATCTTTCAAACTTCTCCTATAAATACCCTCTTCATCAACACTTCAAAAAAAAAAAAAAAATAGTTAGACCATTCTTATACTTGATCATTTGAAAAGATATCTTCCTTACTAAAATTATGAGTGATCTTCCTTTGAGAGAAAGCCTTTTATGTTAAAGGCTATGTGTTCTTCGAGCTTGTGCTCTTCGGGCTCGAAGATCCTCGAAATACTTAGCGAAACTCTGCCCAGATCTTGAGTGTTCATCCTAAAAAAGTCTCAAAACACTTTGTTTGGTCAATCCAAACTCATCTACAAGCTACATTTGAAGTTTTTGAGGTTTCTTCGGAGGTCTGAAAAATTTGCCTTTGTGGCCAGACTCCGCTGTTCCGGAGCACACTTTCGGAAAGTCATAAAACTTTGTCTGCCGACGTCTACTCTCGGAGCAACATGTGTTCCTCTGAAGTGGACTTTGCCTCATTTGTTGAAAGTCTGTAAAGCTTGCTCATGAGCGACCTGTGTTCCTCCGAAGAAGAAATTCATACCAACTCTTCCAAATAGCATTATCCATACCTTACGAGTCAGACATCCGCTCCGGAGGCAATTGCACTTGTTCTCAGAGCATTTCTCCAAATAAGCCTTATCCACACTCTCCGAGTCAAATCTCTGTCAACCGTTCAGTTACTCCTCCCACCATACTTCGTCCATGCGATCTCCATAACTGTATTCAAAGTCCTCCCATGCGTAAGTTGGTGTCTTGGTAAGGTGGCGACAAAGTAGGCCATAGAATTCATTTTCTTTGGCTTACTTTGGGCCTAACCGATCAATTCTTCTCTGTTGGAGGTCCTACCATACAAATTTCTCTGTGAATGCCTCGTGTTTCTTCCGCGTCAGTATCGACACCACTGAATCCGGTACTTACACGTGCATACTTTGTACATGTCGTACCCACCGAATCTATCAGACCCGAACAATTATCATAGCACTTGTTCCACTAGACAAAAGTGCAAATTACTATGATGATCTTGTCTTACAATTTCGTTAAAAAGAAAGCTGGCTACATTGCTCATTGATAGAAGAAAGAAGATCCTAATATCCGGACAAATCTCAACAACCTCATGCACAAACAAAGAACATGGTACTATGCTCACCAGAGAGAAGCCCATTTCTCATATAACAATGTTATAAGGTACGGGTGGTGTTGAGCAGCTCTATCAATGAGTAGGAGATGATTCTTGCAAAATGAGGTCCAAAAATGAGACTCCACACGATCTTTCCAACCTCTACGATCATGCAAGTCGAGGTAACCAACTTATCAGTTGACCCAACTCTATAAATAGAACAAGAGTTCCCTTTATAAGGTTCTCACCCTCAATCTCCATACTGGCACACAATCAAAATACACTCTAAAGCTTAACCATAATTGCTTTGCTATCATTAAAAACACAGTACAACTATTTGGGATCTTTTTTTTATTTTTTTATTTTTTGAGTAAACTATTTGGCTTTAAATATGTATTAGATAATTTCAATTTAATATATTATTTTCTTTTATTACTGTTTTTAGTATATACGTAATATCTTAGTCTATTGTTATTAATCTAATATCATCTCATCTACTAAAATAACCTTAAAGTAAATATCATAATATCTCTAGTATTATACCAAATTAAATCTAACATCATACTTAACTAAATAACCGCATAACCAGAATCAATGCAAAACCAAATTAAATTACTTAACATAACACAATCTAGTTACTTATATGTATATCATATTCATATAACCTATTTAAGCACCCGAAAAATTTCTTAAAAACCAAAAAGCAAAAGCCAAAGTCCTTTCTACATACCAAAATCCATTGCTAAATCAAATGCCCTCACATAATCATCCATTTATGCAGCAAAATAAAAAGAAATCCTAAAACAAATAAAAATCGAATCTCATAACCAAATTCCGACACATATATATAACCAAATACATTATACAAATCATAGCACATATATGACTGAACATACGAACACTACAAAATTACATAATCATTAATCTGAGTTCACGCAGCCCCCTAGCAAAATCAGCTAAAAAAATTGTAATCAACAATGCCTAGTAAAATAAACTAGAAAAACGTCACACCAAAATACCATAAAGCATCAACATACCGTATCACATACAATCAAATTAATCCAAAATAACACATAAGCTGTTAATGATATTTATGTTGCCCGAAACAAGGTTATGATGCAGAAGGAATTCGGACTCAAATCTACGACCCCTACCGTTGGGAATGATGATATTTATGTTTTTTTTTTTTTTTCATATATATATATATATATATATATTAAATGTTATGTCGAAAGTACTTCTTACCAGAGAGACTAAATCTTATAATTTCCTACCCGTATATGAAATAAGATGGGCTTTACTTATATACTCTCAGTTTTCCACGCAAATTGAGTAACATTTACATCATTACATGACCATGCATGTCTCCAAATTACAATCCTACGTATATCATATTGGTCTTATCTATTATAAAGATCAGAAAAATGCCCAGAAATATATTTTAATCATTTCTATTTACATAAAATATTGATAACAAACAGGTAAAAGTTCTAGTCCATTCGACATTTTCTTAGAGGCCCCAATACACTTTACGTTTGATGAAAAGGAGGTGCATGACATAGAACCCTACTATTTTAGGTTGTATACCCAACAACACTGCAGATTCCCCATATTAATATAACGTAAGACGAACCTAACTTATTATATACGCAATATATATTTATATATAAATTTGGTCACCACAAAATGTTTAGACAAGATTTGTCGAGGCACCCAAAAAGACAAATGGCCCAGTACTTAATGATGCTTCGATGTCCTCATGATTTTTCTATGGGATTTGGTGGGTTGGCTATGATTTTCTGGCAAAATAAACAAAAAGGTTTTTGGCCCTCCAAACCTTAGAAGTTCCCCATTCGTGCGGAATGAAACGCCAGCATAACAACTTCTATTGTATACTATAAACCAAAGATACGAATCTAAACCTATCAATCTAAACATTATCCAATTGGGAGATATTATATATAACATGATGTATATATATATATATATATTTATATGTTGTTCCCCAGTTGGGTTAGTGGAATCCAGAACCTTTTTTATCGGCTCATGATAGGATATATAATTACACTTACACATGAAATTTGGTGTATTGAAGGATAAATTATACCTTTTCATCCCCAACTATATATAAGCTTTGTCACAAAATGTCTCATAATTTTAATTTTAGGTTTTTTTCTCTCCGAACTGCAATGACTCTTGTAAATTTTTCCCCTTTGTTAAATTTTTATTTATGTTATTGTTGTTAGTCGCCATTGATGAACCTCTAAAGTTCCTTAAGTCAAGTAAATTAAGAGAAAGTTAGTGTAGTAAAAAAAATAATAATAACAACTCCTAATGTGTAATTGCACTTCCGTATTACTAAACGAGAAGGAGCTAATAGAGTAACTATGTACTAAAAATGGTTCAACGACACTCATTATATGTGTGATATGTGTTATTTCTGTTAAACATCTTAACATTAGGAGTTTTTTTTTTTGGTTACTTTTTACATTTCACGTGACATTTTCAATTAAAAATTTTGTTGAGGGGGAAAATTTGTAAGAGTTACTGAAGTTCGGGGAAACAAAGATAAATTTAAATTTTGGGGAGAAAACGGGTAATTTTCCTGTATTGAACTATATTGGTTCTCATGTGAGCGTATGTGTGTCTATATACACACACACACACGCTTTGATCCAGGAAAATTGCGTTGAAAAACTCTTCCCAATACAACGTGCATCGGTTGTAATACCTGGCGCCAAATACCTTGACAAATCAAATGGAGCGAATTTAGTGACTGGACCACTCGCACTATTATCGCCTCATTTTTTCTTTCAAAATATATATATATATATATATATATATATATATATACACACACACATACACACATAGATATATAAAGGTACGTGTATGTGTATGCAATTTGTATACTTTTTAATTCTTTCAAAAGAACAACAAAATATATGGAGGGAATAATTTTCAATGCGCTGATGCTGATCTCACTTTGAAAAATAATAACCTAGTTGCTGGTTTTAAGATTCTCATGATGTACACGACACCAAAGAAATTGTAGACATTCTGCCCAAAAAAAAAAAAAAAACTTTCAGTAGACCTTTTATTGTCCTTTCTAAGTTTGACCATGAAGATTAGCAGTTGATTACATCCAAATAAAAAATAGGCCAAAAATCATGGAAGATCAACCAGTTTGTTGGCTATAATGCACATTAAGTACGGTCATTATTGCCAAAAAAAAAAAAGAGTAAGGCAATGCGAGATATCTCCTCCAACATCAATTTCTTTTTTAGAAAATTGAGAAAATTTGTCTAGTGTCTGAAAATTAATAATAGAAAGAAATACTTGAATATTGGGGAGAATACACTTAAGTGTTTTACAAAAAACTAGTAAATACTTTTTTTTTATTAAAAAAAATTTGGGATACTTGTGGAAAAGTTGATAAATACCAAGATTGGTAAAATTTTCAAAATAAGAAATTGGATTAATTCCAAAAATAGTTCTAGAAACACGAAGTTCCATAATTTGATCTATGACATCAAAATGTCTAACAATATATACTAATCTATCTCGGTGTGACAAATTAGTTTTTTCATTATACTTGCGCTAAAATCTGGACGAAATAGATCAGAGCTGCTCATGATGAGCAATTTAAATGAAAGTAAATGAGCGTTTTCACTAATCATGTGAATTAACTGATTAGAGAAGGCTTTGGTGTGGCGTTTATATTTTATTCTTGATATATATTTTATCCAGTTTTCCCTCTATATGTGAACGTCTGATAGGGTTCTAAGGGCATTCACCTAATTCATTTATGCAAATGCCTATCAAAGCACGATTCAAGTGTTGTATTCTGACATTTGATGAAGAGCTAGCTAACGAAAGGACTAACTTTGTCATGACATCAAGATAGATCAAGGTCAGTTTTGAGACGTTCTAATGTCAAGTACTTGAAATTCAGAACATTTTTTGAGATTAGCCCCAAGAAATTAGAAAACAAGTGGTTTAAATCAATAAGAGAGAAGCTTCTTACTATGATTGTTGATTATAAGAACTTGGTCCTTAGCGAAGGGTAAGGGTTGGGAGAACTAGTGCTGAGTGTAAACACGTTTACTTTTGGAATGGTTTATGAATTCATACTTTTTAATAATACTTACTATTGTTTTAATAATACTCAAATAATATTAAACTTAATCATATACCCCAACTTGAATAGATAAATATGATAAAAAAATTTGATATTGATGGCTCAACAATAATTAAGAGCCAAAGAAATCACGCTGTATTTGTCTTTATCTATTTCTTAGAAACACAAACAAAATAGTTAGATATAATTCTATGATTCAAATTCTTATCGCTATATGGTAGGACCGGCCACCAGTCTTACAAATGTTACAACATAAATCCAACTCAGAAACCTCGTTATATATATATATATATATATATATGTGTGTGTGTGTGTGTGTAAAAATATATACACACACATACATATAATGTAAAAACAGTACATGCGCATATTTGAAAGAGGTCATCTTCATCAATATGACAAAATCATCCAATTAAAAATACCCTAACTGCTCCATAGTACTATAATATATACATGTAAATAAACTATATATTTTTTGATAATTGATTAATTAGGGTCCGTTCACTTCGCTGATTCGAGTTGAGATATGATTTTGTGTGAGAGCTTTTTACTGTAGCAAAAAAGTTAGATGTGACTATTTCTGAAAACTTTTTACTGTAGTAAAATTTAAATTCTAAACTTGAATCGGCGAAATGAACGGTAGTTTGCTGAGACAACCACTACGCAAATTATGATAATTTATATATACTGCTCATCTTGATGCCATTTTCTTGGAATTCGATAGTTAAAGCAAAGACAAATAATTGCGAACTTTGACATTGGGACCGCAATGGAAAATCAATTAATTTAGCACGTGCATATTATAAACACCATAATAATAATTATTATTATAATAAAACAATCGCAAAGTTAAACCTGATAACAGCGTGCAGAATCAGCAGCTGTGATTTGCTGTCAATGGCATTATAAAATTGGAACTGTATTATCACATTAATTCACGCTGAGAGTCAACTATAGACCAAAAACTTGCTTCTAAGTGAGAGGAAAAAACAAAAAAAACAAAAGCTTAAAGTTGAAAAAAGAAAAAATAGCGGCCAAATTAAGGAAACAAAACGTTCACGATCCTTCGATAGAGTTGAACTCACAATCTCATATCACGGCAAGCCGGTTTTTTTTTTTTTTTTTTTTTTTTTTTTTTTTCTTTAATCCGGGAAAGCCGTTTTTTTTTTTTTTTTTTTTTTTTTTTTTCTTTTTCTTTAATAGAAATTTCTTTGCAAATCGTTGATACAATTCTAAGCTAAGCGTGCAGTTGAAATATATAGTTTTCTCTTTTTTTTTTCCCTCATATTTGTCTTGACATAACTGGTATTATTTTTGTTTCAGCTAGACGTTTGCAATCTTTTTCCAGTGAAGTTTTTCCTTTCGTGGTTTTTTCCTCCTTTCACGAAGAGTAGATCCTTAAATCATTTCTTAAAACTGCGCTTTCTTTTACAGTTGCTTTGTATTAGCTCTATTCATTTGTTTTTGGTTATACTATTGTCTTCAGCTTAGATTTCTTGTACCGACGATCTCTCTCTCTCTCTCTCTCTCTCTCTCTCATGGGTATTATTTCGATAATATTAGTGTGGGGTCTAGTTGTTGGATAGGTTTTTCCTGTCAGTGCCAACTTAGTTAGTATATGTTTGAAGTCCTTAATGCTACTTGATTCCTCTTTTTCATTCAATAATAATAATGATAAGAAAAAGGGTTGTATTGTTGAACGAAACAGCCATCCGTCTTCTTATATAAACTAGCTTTCTTAACCTAATTAAGGGCTTGTTTGGTGCATATATTCAAGTTAGTGATTCTATTTCATTAGCGGGAAATTTCTAAATTCAAATTCTTCGTGAGATAAAAAATACTATAGCAGAACACAAATCATAGTTTAAATATACTTACCAAACAAGCCCTAAGTCATTTATGGTCTTATGATGAACTTGTGTATTTCTCTCTTTTTTTTATTTAATAATATTACTGGAGTGGGAGGTCTGACATAGGAAAGGAGTTTGAGGGGGAGTGCTAATCTAGTTGAGATGTTTATTAAGCTTCTTAAAGGTTAGTTGCGCTAGAAGCCTTTAACTTATTTTTAGGAAAATTACATTCATACATGCACATAATTATAAATCTAATAGATCTCCTAGAGATCATTATATATTGATTAGTTTATCATTGATTGGAAGAGTGATTTTATTACAAGTAAATAAAAAAATAAAAAAACTGTAGAAAACTTACAGTCAATTATAGAAAACACTGAAGTCAGTGGCTTGAATAAAAATTGTACGAGCTAGCTAGCAAATATACTGCCGTAGGGTTGAGTTGAATTTATATCTTCACTCATGGGCCTTTCAATTTCATTATAACACTCTCTTGTCGTGATATAGATTAAAAAAAAAAAAGAACAAGTAATAATATAACAAAATAAAAGTTGATTATTATTGATGTATGCGCAACCATCATGATCATAACTCATAATTAATAAACTTATAGTCAATTAGGCAATTAAGAGAGGAAAATGATTGAACAAAATATGATTAACCCGCCAATTGTATATTCCAATATTTTGGACATTTTGGTTGGCAGGGTTTGGGAAAAGATAATGTATAAAAAATTATTTTTTAATCCATTGTTGAAGCATACAGTATCTCTTCCCAGATCTAGTTTGAGAATTTAGAAATGCCCATATGGGCCCCACAAATCACGTCAACTAACGTGTGAGAGATTAGGAGGCCAGTCTAATTTGTCTGAATTTGAATAAAGACAAAAAAACGTTTAAACGCCTTTGGAGATTAATAAGGTTGTGATTGGCATTTGGCATTTGTCAATTGTTATAAAAAGTGAAGAAAAGGAATTTCATTGTCGACCACTTTTCTCTGCAAGGACTAGGCCACTCAGTGAAGTACTAGTAAGGCTTTTCCTTCTCTCTCTTCCCCTTCTCAAAAGCCCTAGCTAGAGTACTTTTTCTATAAATCCTAACTTCTCTTAGCCAATTATCTTTCTTTCAACTCTTCTTTTTCTGGGGAAAAGTTTTGGCCCTTACAAGGAAAAACGAGCAATCTTTCAAAACCATAGATAGGTTTTTTCTTTTTCTTTTTTGGAGATCTAATTTTTTTTTCCTACCTTCATGTGTATATTTTCCTGTACTCCCCTAATTTACAGTTTTCAATAATATTTCCATGATTTTCAACTTTATTGTACTTTCTTCTTTTTGGGTTTTGTCAAGAGGCATCATGTTATGGGGGTTTCCCGAAAGATTGAAATAAGATATTGGCATGAAATAATATATGAAAATGTGTTATTTTCCAGCTGGTGTTGTGTTCAATTTTTCTAAGTAACTCTTTTTGTGCCTTTTCTTCAGTTATTAAGAGGATAATCTTGTAAATATAATGGACGTAGCCTCGGCGAAATGGCTTTCCGAACTGGTAAGATTTTCATATTATTATATTGCGCATATATATAATTATCTTATTATCTTCATTATTTCTTATTTCCTAACAAATTTGTACAGCAAAATATTAATTCTTAGATAATATCTTTGAGCTTTCAGGGACTGGATCAAGACTACAGTTCTAGCTTCTTCCACAAAAGCGAAATGAACTCTCTCAATCAGTTTGGGTTCATCTCAGAAGAAGTAGCAACAGCTCTTGGCGAGGACTACAAACAATCTTTCTCTTCCGAGAGCTATTCATCATACTCCACCATCACCACCAAGAACCCGTCCAACGCCGCATCAAGCGGTTCGGATTATTCGGTCAAAGATTCGCAGGTCAGCTTTGATAGGCCCCCCAAACAGCTCAAGATCTCTGGTTCTCCTTCATCTCAGCTAATCCTTAGTTTTGAGAACTCAAACTCATCACCTACAAGGCCTCAACGACATGTTTATGGGAATTTTGAGAGTACCTTGAGACCCAAGAAAGAAGCGGCGTCTCAAATAGATCATGTGCCCTACTTTTCATCCGTGGTCACAAAAGATCACTCAGTACTTAATGGAGATAATATTGATTCTGCACCAAAAACATCTATAAAGGGGACCAAGAGGAGTTTCTCATCAATGACCAGAACTCCTTCACATGCTCAAGAACATATTATGGCCGAAAGAAGGCGAAGAGAAAAGCTCAGCCAGCGGTTCATAGCTCTTTCAGCAATTCTTCCTGGTCTAAAGAAGGTACTATTTATATCCATAATCATAATAACTTCGATACAATATTTCTCAAGCCCAAGACTTATTTACATAAGATTTTATTATGATACTATCAATCTGGTTGAGATGTACTAAACTTCGATTTGATATCAGTTATTCTCTCTCAATTTTATTTTTTTTTTAAAAGAAGATACTATTTCATATTTATAAAACCTTCTAAGATTTCTTGAAAATTTGTCTTCCTCCTCCTTTGTGTGCTTATAATATATCTTGAAGGCTAAATGATGTATATCTTTTAGTGATTCTTTTGCTTGCAACAATGATCTTATGTTCTTAGATGGACAAAGCTTCGGTTCTTGGTGATGCTATCAAGTATGTGAAAGAGCTACAAGAACGTATGAAGACGCTAGAGGAACAGAACAAGAAGAGAACTGTGGAATCCGTTGTTTTTGTGAAGAAGTCCCAACTGATGATCTCCAGTACCGATGATGACACTTCTTCTAGCAACGACAGTCACGACAGCCACTCCGACGAAGTGCTACTCCCCGAAATCGAAGCGAGAGTTTCGGAGAAGGATGTACTCATCCGAATCCATTGCGAAAAGCAGAAAGGATTTATGGTGAAAATGTTAAGTGAAATAGAGAAGCTTCATCTGTCTATCGTCAATACTAGTGTCTTGCCCTTTGGGAACTCCACTTTCGACATAACCGTAATTGCTCAGGTAAAATTGAACTTTTTGCCTCTAGTGTTAAAATTGTTAATTAAACATGTTATCATCTGTTTAATTTATATTTCTAGGACGAACCATTATATAAGGAACTAGCCATAAAACTAGTACGTACTTGACCAATATCCTTTGCTAGTTCTATCAAATATCTTTATTGATAACAAAAGAAAAATACAATTCATATATACAAGGATACAATAATATACAAAGTATATTGTTAATGTTATATGATCATAAGAAATCTAGTAACACTCCAATCTGTCTATTTATACATATACATGAAAATGAATTTTGACAAACCTCTACAAAAAGTCATGCATATTTTTTCTTTTTCCTTCTCTTGCAGATGGAAAATGAGTTCAACATGACTGTGAAGGACCTAGTTAAGAACCTCCGACAAGCTCTATTGAAATTTATGTGACATATGCGCGCTGGAACAGATGTGAAATCGTGCGAACTTGTACAATATTCGAACACATATAGCTCGGAAAATGTCGGTGTTTATTCTCTTTCTCCAGATCTCCAAGAAGAAACTACCTAACTTAGGCATTTAAATATTATCTATTTTTACAGACCAAATAACCAACGAACATTGTTTTGCCATCAAGCTATATCCTATACTCTTTGCGGGTTTTTTTTTTTTTGGGCCTTTGCTCATTTTTTGCGTGGTAACGATTAGTTGACCACGTTGAATTAACCCACATGTGGTTATAAGGAATTTGATGGCAAATCATCGCTTGGTTTTTGCCCGTTGATGTTTGAGTCTTCCTCTAAATTTCCTCTTTGACTGCATGATCTGTATGTTGAGAGAGAGATAAACCAAATGTTGGTTTTGTTAAATATTGCAGTACTTGGTCTGTTTTTTTTTTTTTTTTTTTTTTTTTTTTTTTTTTTTTTTTTTTTTTTTTTTTTCTTATGCTTTTCTAGGGGGATCTTGTAAGCGTGGAATGTGAGCCTTGTGTCAAAAATAATTTTCACTGTAAACTGTAGCACAATTAATGTTATTCCTTTTTTGTTGATTTCAGAATATATCCTCTTTACTTGATTAATCTATCATGTATTTAATTAAATTATGCAGTGCAAGTAATTTGTTTTCTTCATTTTGTGTAGTTGTTTCTTGTTTTACATTGACGAGAGCCATTTTATAGTATTATATGCATTCTTGCACAGTATATTAACTGAAGATATTCTTGCATGGCAAAGGAAAGATGGGGTACCTAACTGGCCTGGATGCTTCAAGAGATATTGTGGATCTAGCTTTTTTGAGGTTTTGGGACTATGAAAACTCCATGATAATCACGTGGCTGATTAATTCCATGAAGCCAGAAATTTCCAAGCCCTATATGTTCATTTGATTCTTCGGTGATAAGAGAATTGTTGAATCTGGACGCTATTTTGATTTTGAGAAAAAAACCAGAAATACCACTCAAGATGCTAAAAGATATTATTTATTTCACTCTACTAAAAAATACACAATTATCATTCAATAAAATCATGATTACACTTAATTATTTTATATGACATAAATAATAGGTCTGTAAAAAACTATGAAACCATGTAATTTTCACTTTGATTTTTGGATTTACCTCAGACCTTATCACCTTGTTGGGCCAATACGTATAAAATCATGTAGACTGGCCTATTAATTAGTCGGGCAAGTATCTCACGCATCATCTAACACTATAATCGATTTGAGTAATACTAAGGACACCAATTCAAATCTCAACTCTTATATACTAACTGATGTAGTATGTGAGTTTATCTTTTTTTTTATTGGTGGGTGTTTAAAATATTATTACGCCAATTAATGAAAGAGATTACATCTATCAATGAAAAAATGACAACTCACATGCCACGCTAGTTATACACAAAAGTTGAGATTTGAGTTGTTGTCTCTAACATTACTCTATTAATTTATTTAATTTAGTGAATCATCAACACATGTTTTTGAAACTTTTTGATATTTTCACCAATATTATCTTGATATTTTTACAATATTTTCCACAATTTATTTAAAAAATAGACTACAACCTCGTCAAAATCGTTATTTTTATTCATATTTCTTGGTATTTACTGAAAATTATAAAAATTGTGACAAAACCCAAAAGATATCTGGGACCACGGAAATTCTGAAATCTCGATGAGAATTTCAGAAAAATATTGGGAGAAAGTTTTGTCCATGGGCATATGTTTGAAGATTTTTCTCCAAGAGTGTCTCTAATTAAAGAAGTGTTTAATATTTTTGATTGGTTATTCAATGTTTCGTATACATAATTTGTGGAGTAAACTAATGTTCTAGAACATAGTGGTTTCACGTGAATCACGTGAAATCTGCGCACCTTTATTTTCCTCACCACACTTTGAGGACCGATTAAAAAAATATTCATCTGGAAGGCCTTTTTGAGACAAATGCACCTTTATGTTTGTCACTTAGGATCAATCTTTAAATTGCATTTCAAATCTTGTTTCCTTTTGACTCAATCTTTGCACATCAATACTATATATAATTTGGCATTATCAGTAAATTATGGTATTACAATAACTATAGCTAGCATTACAAGTTTCAAAGAGGTCCTTTTTTTTCGTTGTGTGTGAAGGAAATTTTTAATTTCTTGATCTTGAAAATCTTGGCAACAATTTTATTCAAAAAACAAAAAGTATCTTACGAAAACCCCATTAGACCATTACTTACGAAAATTCTTGCTGAGTCTGTTGAAGAAAAAGCTCGTGAATTGAAAATTTATTGTGAAGCAGTTCTCTTTTCTTTAAATGATAAATTCTAAAATAAAAGCTCGTTAACTTTTATTTTATAAATCTATTGTTTAAATAAAAGCTCCTTAAATTTTATTTTACAAATCTACCTTTCTCTCTCGCTTTTTTTTTTTTGTTTAAAAGTAAAGTATGCTTTTGCAATTTGATCTTTTTATAAATGGAGTTTTGCATTTCAAAATTTTGTTACCCATGTTTCAAAAATGATATGTGGAAATTTTTTAATAGGATTTTCAACTGGTGATTTTTAGTTAAAAGATAATAGTTTGGGTTTCAAAAAGAAGTTCCGTCCAAATATGTCAACGAAAGTTCTGATTTGTAACACACACGTATATGTGTATATATATATTACGTATATATATTTTGTTCAAATATCTCTATTTTCTTACTTTAATTAATATTTCTCACCTTAATTAATTTGTTTGAAGATTTTCTAAATAAGTGTTAATCATCATTTAATTTGTTTGATTGATAATGAAATTTGAAAGGTCTGTTTTTCGGTCGGTGTCACAAAGAGTGTTGTAACACTTATTGTAACACTGATGACAAATACGTGCATATGCATATATTTTTTCTTTTATTTACCTGCAACAAATTATAAGTGCAGAAAGATTAAAAGAAACAAGAAATTGATATCGCAATTCGGTGCGCACACTTATATCTACGGGGCCACGCCCAGACAGTGAATAATCCACTAAGATAAAGAGATTACAAACACCAATCGGACTTACACACTCAAAGACTCCGTCCTTGATGTTGTCGTCATTGTGTAAAATCTTCTTAGAGGCCTTGTCCAGTAAGCACCACTCGTCTTTGAAAACTTTCTCCCGAAAGCAATACGTTATCCTCCTGAAGAACCACCTTTTTCTATTTTCTCTCAAAGAACATCAAAGCAGCTCTTTTTGCAAAATATTTTCACACTCAAAAGCACAATCTCACATACTTTTTCTCAAAAATATATCTCTAAAACCTATGCCCCATAATATGGCCTTGAATTGCTTTTAAAACCATAAAAGAAAAAAGCCTACTTTTTCTCTTCCAAGCCACACTCCCTCACGTACACACATATGAATATATAGCCAAAGTACCCCAATCCAGATTTGCCCTTATTTTGCAGAGCACATGCAACATATACTATTTTGGTACCAAGATCAATACCATTTACACTCCAAATTTAAGTATATCCAAGATATCTCTTCAAATCAATTATGCAACAAATCACTTTTCCATATGTGCACATTTTCTCCACAGATTCTTTTCATACAACCCACTTCAATTAGTCACCAAAAGTCAACCAAATCAGCTCCATAAACTTATTTCTTTTTATTGAGGAAATCATCCCAAATCCGGTGCAAGTAGCCAAGAATATAGTCTCCATTATAGTCCACAATCTTGCTGATTTTGTTTTTAAATTTATAACCTTTTGTCAATAAATTTGCCAACTAATAGTCCTAACAGTCTCCCCCTTTGACATTTTTTTGGTTGCAAAATTAACATATTGTTCCTATTAACAATCAAAATTCAAAAACTAGAAAAAAAAAGTACAAAAACAACACCTTTCTCCCCCTTTTTGACAAAAATAAGCCAAAATAAAAGTAAAAATAATAATAATAAATCTTCTAGAAATTGTTGTCGCAGAAAGTGTTATAACACTTGATGGAATACTTTTCTACAGATCATCTTATAAGGTCATTGATCTCTGCAAATTGCTCCCCCTGAATCCTCGACGAGTCTTACTCCCCCTGAATGTAACACTCTCTTAATCTTGCTATTATCACCTGTCTAATGCTTGGACCAGCCACCATTACTACACACACAACCGTTAGTACATGCTTTTAAAGAAGTATAAGCCTTATGACACCTCAAATTAGATTTCCTTACCCACACAAGTCTAAGAAATTTTTCGTACACATCAATTTTCATTCTAGGTGTCCTTCTTGTGAATGCAGAATTTGGTGGATTAATGATCATACCTCTTTTTAAAGCATTCAAGTATTTGTAACATCTAGGTCTAATGTGGCCAGGTAAATTACAATACTAACATGTAGGAACAAACCTTCTTGACTTATGCTGAGGGCGTGAGATAACAACTTTCTTACAGGGGCTAATTTGAGGTTCAGGAGCGCGTTTCTCCTTCACAAACACTATCTTGGACGTTGAGCTTTCACCAGTGTATCCAAGGCCTTGACAATCACCACTTGATCTTCCCAATGAAAGAATATGTTCCAGTTTATTGGTACCAGAATTCATCATTTTCAAATTTTGTTGAGTGCTCTCCTGTTCAGCCCTTGTTTCCTTTAACTTCTTTTATCTCTCTGCAACAAGGAATTCATAATTATTAGCAGCTCTCTTCAACACATCATTCTCTTTAACAAGCTCATTGACGTGCTCCCGCAGAAACTTATTTATTTCACACACTTTAACACATTTGCTGAACATAGTCTTATAAGCTTCCTGTATGGCATCAAGAGTCTGCATAGTAGTCCACAATCTTACTTATTTTATTTTTGAATTTACAATCTTTTGGTAACAAATTTGCCAACTAATAGTCCTAACAAAATCTTTGTGAGTAAATTTAATTTTCTAAATAAATTTATTTAGCACAAAATGCGTTTGACAGAAAAGAGCAATGAGATCGACAGAGACGATAGATATGGAGCAACAAATGCCAACGTTGATATAGATGATTTGGAATCCTTAAGTTCTTTGTCTCCTGATAACTATTTTTGAATTATGTGGTTACTTTTTTTTTTTTTACCCTTGTTTTGTTATCTATAAATAATAAACGCACGAGAAAACTTTGTTACCTTTTTTTCTTAAAGCTTTAGATTAATTTCAAAAATTATCCCCGAACTATAACTCTTATGACACTTTACCCTCTGAATTTTAAAAAGTAACATTCATTCTCCCAAACTTTATTCCGTTTAAAAGTTTTATCCTTTTGTTATAATGAGTGACGAAAATCGCCACGTGTCAGGTACATGACTCATCTAAAAAGAGTATTATTGTAAATTAACCTGCAACAACCCTAGGTTATTAAAAAAGTAATTAGATGGGGAGTTGGATGCCGTCGAATGGTATTATCAAAACATATTATTGAAGCTGCTGGAAGTCTTTTTAGTTGTTTTGAGTTTTATTATTATTATTATTATTATTTTGTTTGGATTCCAAGAACCATTAACGTAATGGCTTATCCCTTTGCGTTTTCTGATTTTGTTTGAAGCTGCTCAACTTTGTAGTGGTTCTGGGAATTCTATATTTGCAGGAGCGGCATTTGCATCCTTTTAAACTCCTTTTTGTAATAATACACTATTTCAGCCAACAAAGAAAAAAAAAGTTGATTGCAGAATAGCTATTTTAGGAGGAACGAATTTTACTGTGTCAATCTGTGTTTCCGTAGGTAATATTTTGAGTCATAAGTTGTAAATAATAATAATAAATTTGTGGCAATTCTTGAAGAAGAAAGAATTAAATCTGATTAATTGTTGTTGTGATTTCTTGATTTGATCATATATATTTTTCTGATTTGATCGGAGGTGGAAGTCATGTGGCTTGATGGGGGAATAATCGCTTAACCGAATGTAACCATAAAATTATCTTCTCAGATTCTTTTTTGTGTGTGATGTCTTCATTACCAGATCCAACCCACATTGACATCGAATAGGACTTCGAATTTCTTCGTTTACCTAGCCGCCGCCGCCACTGTTTGTACTGCAAGAACTTGCCATGGATGAAAATGGTGAAGAAAAAAAAAGAAGCAAAATGGGAACGAAGATAGTGATTTTTTTCAATAAAAATGGAGAATTATATGAGTAGGAGGGTATAAGCGTAATTGTGCTTTCAATTCTCACTAAATAAGTGACATGTGACAATTTCGTTACTCATTGTAATAGAAGGATTAAACTTGTTAACGGAACAAAGTTCGGAATGAACGGATGTTACTTTTTAAAATACATGGGGTAAAGTGTTACAAAAGTCAAAATTCGAGGGAAATTTTTGAAATTAATCCTAAAGCTTTTTATCCTACTAGTAGGGCATTACGTTTTTGAAGGTTGGATCCGCTAAAAAAAAATCACATGAAATTAAGAGGCACATAAATTGACAGAAATTCATGCCCATCCAACGCTTCAAAACATAGCTTAAAATATATTTTTTTTTTCATACCATGCTGTAAAATTCTTCTCGTAATTTTTTTTTCCTTCAAGTTAAGTTTAATTGAAAAGAGGACAAAGTTGATCACCAACGTTTGAGCCATGAAGGTTAGAGGATGTCTCCAAATGAACATTGAGAAAGTCATGTCATGAAATCAAATTAGCTACAACATTTTCCATATATGCTAGTATATGATTTTTAGTATTTTAGTTTACATTGTGTTTGCGTACGTCTTTGATTTCATTTATTTATTATCTCTGATAACAAACCTTAGTAATGTATATAAATCTTCTTCGATACACTTGCGTATATGTGACCTCAAAAAGATCTTCTTTCTCACACCAACCGGAAAGAGAAAGTGTACGTTCTAGTCTTTTTAATTTTTTGGTTCTGCTTCTTTTTTTTTTCTTTTTTTCTTTTTTTCTTTTTTTTAAAGTTGGGTTCTGCTTGGATGCGAATGATCTCGAGAAAAATGTAAGAGAGACTTTGCACAACTAGTCCTGAATTGCAGAGCTAGCAAATGATTCTTGATGCCTCTTTAATTCCCAATGTATATCTATATACATAACAACTTGTACAACTTTTGTTCCATATATATAACTAAGAATGGTTTCTGATGATTATATATAAATGCATTTTCCGGTGTTTCCTCTCCGCTTTTGAGATCATTTAGAAAGCATTTTTTTGTCAATCTTGCTTAACCATGGCTTTATTTTCTTTTTTTTTTTTTTAGTTTTGTTGTCTTTAGTTCGAAGATTCTTATGAACTACGTTTGGAATTCGTTCTAAAATAATTTTATTTTTTATATGAAAATGAAAATGAAAACATTTTCAATTTCAGATAGAAATTATTTTTAAAAATGCGTTTGATAATTTTATCAAGAGATTGTTTTCAGTATACAAAAACTAATTAATGTCTCTATCTCTTTCTCTCTGTTCGAGAGAGGAGAAAACGAAAAAAAAAAAATGAAAAACGACTAAAAGTCATTTTTCATTTCTCTCTCATTTCACACCAAATCAAAAAATTGTTTTCATTTCTGTTTTTTGTCTTTATTGTGTCAAACGCCGTTTTTCAAATATTTTTATTTTTTTTAAAAAAATGTGAAAAATAAAAATGGAATCAATTCTAAACACAGCCATATACTTTGTTTTTTGCATCATGGTAAAATTTATATATCGTATAGGACATGCATTTTCGCTCCGCCAATAAAAATTATATTTTAATAGTAGAATTAGTTTTTTAACAATCTGATTTATTGTAAGCGCAGTTATGTACCGCACGTTGTAAATTTTAAACATGTATATGAACACATTTACTCTTTTAAAAAATTAATCTAACGATTAAAAATAACAGTTTTTTTTTATTATTGGTGGTGCCAAAATACATGTTCAATCGTAAGAGTTTCCGAATGTTTTGTTTTTTCCGTGGCCACTTTTTGTCGTTTTTGGGTGGTTGACGAAATTGACCACGTTCAATTACCACGTGCTATATTCGAGAACTGCATCTTTTAATGCCATGTAGGTGCTCTCCTTCTTCACTCTTTTCCTTCCTCTCGTGTAAAAAAAATATTTTTTAAGTTGAGAGACAAAAAATGCCGGACACTTTCTAATTTCTTACTCTAAAAATAGCCAACGAGGATGAACTCTTTTTGGTGCCCTTCGTGTAAGCTTCTTTGGTTAAATAGATAAGAAAATTCTTTCTTTATCATTAGATATATATCTTCTTTAACCTTTATATTATAGTCTCTTCTATAGATTCTCCGACCATTTGTTGGATCTTTTTGTTTTCTCATTCATTTTTACGGCGTCATTGATATTGATAAACGGGCTGAACACTAATAATATTGTATTAAATTTTTTAAGAAAAAAGAGATAAATATCCTTTTAGGTTGTCCAGTCTTGATTTTTACATTTTATTCTTGATTAATACCGTTTTAATCAAATACTATAGTAGTCAAAAGGGTATTAAACAAGAATAAATGATAAAATATTAAAATCATGCATTTTTAAAGATAGGTTTAGTAATTTTCTCTTTTTGTCCTATATAAAGAGAAATCTGACGTCTTATCAACCATGTACTTTTTAAAATATTTCATGAAAAAAAGAAAAAAAAACTTTACTTTTAAAATAATCTGAACATAAAACAGATTAGAAAGGATGACATGTATTTAATGGTTGTAGGTGCATAAACAGATCCAAATGAAATCATATTAATTGTAAACAATTAGACCCACCAAAGATTATGTGATCTTCCTTCTCTTATTTGTTTTTTAATTAAAAAAATTGCATATTCGATACGAGAATAACCTATAAAGTGACATCAGTACCAGAAGAACAATTAATTAAGACACCAAAAGCCACATCTAAGAAAAGGAGAAGATGGTATGCTCTAAACTTGATCATCAGCTCATAAACAATTACGCACCAACACGAATTACCATGCATCCAAATTACTTAATACCGAATAATAAAAAAAATGAATGATTAAAAGATATAGGCTCCGTTCATTTCACCGATTTGAGTTTTCCTATAGTAAAAAGCTCTCAAAAGTAGTCACATCTAACTTTTTTTTCTATACTAAAAAATTCTCACATAAAGTCACATAAGCGAACTAAACAGGCCCGTAGTGTAACACAATAATTCCACACCCGACTACTCTTTACAAGATTATTTAGAATTCGAATCTCCCGTTATTATGTTAAGCAGAAAAAGAAGAAGAAGAAGGAGAAAGAACATATCTAGTTGTATCGAAGTTCATTCATCTCAACATATGACTTGCATATTCAACTCATTCATTTCGTAATCACAAATTCGAATTAACAACTCGGAAACATTTAAAGAATATTCTTTCTAACGAAAATGCCAATAAAAAATTCCTAACAGTACTTGTGCATGTAAAAATGATTATTTTATAAAATGAAACTGACCTTCTGCGTGATTCGCATTGTGATTATTTGTGTACCACAATAAAACAAGGGCACAGATTTTCTTCCGTTGTGTTGTGATAACACGAGATCACAAGATCTACTTGACGTGTGCAACAAAAACAAATCAAATTAGGGAGGAATATCTGCTGAGGGTTAGCATATATATATATATATATCCATATTTATGAACTAAGTTTTTAATGTTTATGTTTCTATCCGTGGTTACCATCAATATAAAAATTTGATTATGACATGGCGTGATAAGAATTTAATTTTATTAATTGTCATAATTTTTTTTATCAACTATTCAATTTATTTTAACCGTCAGATTAATACCTTACGATTAAAATAATAATATCGATAAATAAAGAAGTAATCTTTAAAATCATACCCATATATATATACACAGAGTTTTAAATAACTTTTCCAAGTTTTCTTAATTCAGTCTTTTCAAAAATTTATCCCCATCCGCCATTTGGCATTTGGCTCTCTTTTACTTTTATTTTTCCTCTTTTTTTATTAAATGAAAGAAAAAAAAAAGCAATTGGCATTAAAAGAAACTACATCCTAAGTCCTAACTAAATTAGCATCTTTATAGACTCCTTTCCACACCAACCTCTTCACTCAAATTTATTCGCCAAGAAAAGAAAAATAAAGTACAAAGAAAAATAAAGTTCTTCTTATTTTTCTCGATATACCTAATTTTCATTAAAATGTTAATTTAGTGGCGACCACAAATGATTATCTAGCGACATACAACACTACTTATGAATTAATGTATATGGAAAGGATCAAGTTTACTTTTGTAATTTTGTTTGATTATTCTTGATCGCTATTATGAATGTTGTAAAAGTACAACAGAAAATAGATGGTTAATTTGCTCGCTAAAATTCTGAAATCTGTTGCTATATGTTTTTAACGATTACTTTATCATCCCTAAAACCCTATAGTGTTATAACAACTTAAATGTAGACGAGAAAAGACTCATCTTGTATGGTGATCAGAGTTCAGATTTGATAGTAGACTAGCGAAACTAGCCTTAAATCATGACCACAAAGAAACTGCATGCAGATTCATGCACAACCAAAAATTATATATATATATATATATATATATATATATATGTTTACATATACATGTATATCAGTAAGAGTGTAGAAAAAGAGAGTTTCATTTGCTTGTACACCTAGCTAACCGAATTAAGTCGTGTATATGATCTTTCCAAAAGAGCTGCCGAGCAAATTCAACCGCCCACGGATTATTTGTATTTAATATTCAACTATTTTTCTATTTTTAAAACAAACTTATATTTTGAGCTCAAGTTGATTGAAGGAGTGAGAAGAATACAAAAATGAAATGTATTGATTTTCTTATATGAAATGAGAGAGGACAACTTGCATGATAAAATATAACAAATGTATTTTTTTTTTCCTTTTGCTGATAGGTAAATAAAAATGTATTATAATAGCTCAACACTTCCTTATTTAATTTAGTATCACTTATATATATATATATATATATATATATGTAGCTTTCTATAAGTAATAAGTTGAACCTTGAAGCACAAATTCACAAATTTGAATTTTCCAATAATAGAAAACTAATAATGTATTGTTCCGCAAACTAATTACGCATAATAGCTTCTAAGAGGGAAATTAATAATACGTTACAGAACTATTTCATAATTAAGTTGATTTATTAGGGAAAGCCAAAATAAGATAATGTTTTCCTTAAAAAAAAAGAAATATAATATTTGCAATATTCGTTCAAATCTGAAGGGAATAGTTGTATAATTAGTACTATATGTAAATAAATTGATATTGAATTCTCAAAATAAACCGAAAATTCAGTGCCCTTCTTATAATTTACCGTGATTGGCTGCATTTTGGAAGCACTTTTTCCTTACAGTCGACTCTAAATTCAGTCATGACGTCTCTACAATATTCAATTAATTAACTTTCAGTGATTAATCTATTATTGAGATTTGAGACTCGTACGTCCTTATCTTCTGAATTAATTAGCTTATATGTACAATAACACCGGAGATACAATAGTAATTCACGTGTATCATGTGAAGCTCTTTTTTAATTCCTCAACTTCTTATTGGATTCCCCTTTATTATATAAGAATATATATACATATATATATATATACACTCATCTGGAAGCTCCCTGTTGAGAATAAGACAATTTACGCTTAATTTAGCGTAGAAAGCACGCATTAAGTATATTTATATATATATATAATTCACACACCCACTACATAAACTTTCCAATTTAGAACAAATCCAAAGAACATTTCCTTTTCTTGTTTCCTTTCGTATTCCTTTCTTAAATGGGTGCAATAATGTTGCAGGAATCAATATTTTATGCTCGTTGACTTGGACTATTATCAATATATATATATATATATATTGTACAGATCATGGCATTTATACTGAAACTATCACTACTTGCATTCTTAAATTTGAATATTTTACAATCATTGCCATTTTACTTGGAAATGTTAATAAAAGTGGACACAATGCTGTCATCAGTTATTCAAAGATATTTATAACAACTAGATCTATGCAATCTTTTGATTTGTCATTGCCGGTTATCATAAGCCACTGCTAACTTCCAAAATATATGGTATGAACCAAAAAAAGTAATTAAAGGGAAAGGGACTGAAATTGATAATTTTCAAGAGTTACTTTTATCCAGGAAGCTTCCTTCCCTTCATATTTCAATAATTTATTATTCCTTTTTTTTTTTCGCTCGTCTTGTTAGTTGCTCAATTCACAGGCCGTACAGTTTTAACAAGAAAAATAAAATATGTTGGAGATTACTAGCAAAAGCCATCATCTTTTTTTTGTGGGCTAATTACATCTCCGGAGCAAGGTGAGGGTGACCCATATGGCTCCCTCTCCCTCCCCCCCCGGGGGAGCCACTATGGCTCACCATGGACGGTGGCGAGGCGACTACCGTGGTTCGCCAAATTGGAGTGAGAATAAGTTGTATTCTTTTATTGCTTCTTTTCCATACACTTTCCAAGCTACATGAGAATATTATTCTTTTAAATTATCCAAATAGGAGCTGATGGTTCTCATTATTTTTCTATATTTTAATCAAACTCATTTTACTTAGGGCATTCTACTTAGGCATTGTTTGGTATAAGGGTTTTGAACCCGGAACCATGATTCTGATTCAAACCAGTGTTTGTTTACAAAAGGTAAAAAGTGGTTCTGATTTAACTCACCCAGAATCAGTGTTTGGTTTAGATTGTTCTGATTTAAGGTTTGAACCTTGATGTGATGTTTTAAGCCAGGAATCACTCCTGATTCTAAAACCACCCCCATTAGTTTTGGGTGGTTCAAATCCCTGATTCTGGTTCTGGTATCAGAACCATGATTTGGACCCAAAATCATGAATCATGGTTATGGTTCCAAAATCAAAACTAGAATCACTCTGGTTTGGACTCTCATACCAAACGAACCCTTAAAATTTGCACTCATTAAATGTCTTATCACATACTAACTTAGAGCATCTCCAAAGCATTGCCAAATTATGGCTCGTATGGCTTAGATTTGAACATAAAGTTTAAATATAAATTCAATTTTGTTTAAATTGCTTTAGAGAAAACATTGTATAGCAACAAAGGTTTGGACCAAAACTTATGAAAAAAAAAAAGTAGCGTGTAAATATCAAATTTTAGCATTTAAATAGAAAAATCGATCTCCAATATCATGTTATTTTAGTGCTAAATTTTGCATTAGTTTGACACCAAAATTAGCATATACCAAATTTTGATATTCAAAATTGCTATTGGTTTATGTATACAAATTTTATTCAATCGCTACACCCTTATCATTTTCAAATTATTTTAAAAGTAGAAGTTTCTTTTATAAATTTCAAGGCTTAATGATTATGAAAAAAATAGATATAGCACTGTTGCAATTTATATGTAAATAAAAATATATACGTGTATATATATATATATGTATATATATAATTGGATCAACAAATACAACATAATAAACATGTTATTTCTACTTCCTTTTTTCATAAAATATGGTATTAGTATTTGATTTTTGTGTTGGAGATTATACCCAAGCAAATAATGTTAATAGAATGAGAGGAGAAGAATAAATATACAACGTGCAAAAGGAAAAGTCCAAAACCAAAATTATTTTAGCAGCATAAGAACGGAGATTCTTTGGTTGGATCTGCATAAAATCTTGTTAAAGTTAAAAAGTAGTACCAGAGAATGTCCCGCATAAGAAAAAAAAAATCGTGGGGAGGGCTACTCGGTCATGTATACTTGTTCTAAGCTGTTGACTGTGAAATTCTGTCCACAACCAAAAAAACAAGATCTTTGAAGCAAGATCTCAACAACACGGATCAAACAACAAGAAAAATACAAAAAAGTGTAACGATTTCAAGTGAAAAGGGAGAAAATCGTGTATGAATTTTTATTGGAGATCTTCGACTACACACTCAAACTCTCACACTCTCTGAGTACAAATTCGGCAGAGTAACAGCTGAAAGATCTTGAAAAATCCCCCTATCCTCCCCCCTTCGTTCGCATTTATAGACCCCTTTAATCCGTTTCCCACGTGCTGAGACTGCTATCTTACCCACGTTCCTCGTCTCAACCCTCGACCTCCTTCGACGTGGGTGTAACCGTCGCCACCTTTTCTCGTCTCAAGCTAGGTGTCCCTCCACGTTGTGGGTGAGCATGGCGATTGGATCTTCAGATAAGTCGGTCATCGAGGGTCATTAATGATGGTGAAGTTTTTCCTTCAACGGACGTGGGTTTTTAGCGAGAAAAGCGGGCTTAGGAATGAGGGTAGAGAAGTAGGGTGTGAGGGAAGAGATTCATGCTCGCGAGTTTCACACCTAGTCCCCAACTCACTAGGTGTGGGGACTAGCTGAGCTTTCGATTTAATTATGTGAGCCAACCAAGTCTTCGACCTGGTTAGGTATGAGAGCTGGTCAGATTTTTTTTTACAGAAATCAAAGGATATTTAGTCTAACTCAACCTAACAAAACCGATTTGTTAGTGAATGATTGCCTTTACCTTATTAACTGGATCGTGCCAATATCTCCAGCTAATATGGGATTCTAATACGCCTCCTCACGCACAGCATGGACCATGCCAAACCGTTGCGAATAAGTCGATATTGGGGGACCTAACATTGTAAAACTGAGCTTGCTCTGATACCATTTTACAGAAATCAAAGAATATTGGGTCTAACTCAACCTAACAAAACCGGCTTGTTAGGAGATGATTATCCTCACCTTATTAAGTAGATCATGCCAATATCTTTAGCCAATGTGGGATTCTAATATCTTTAACTTGATTGGGCCACGAGCTCATCCACACTTGAGCTCATGGCATTTGTAAGCTGAGCTAAGGGATAATGTCTTCAGTTAAAGGATTGAACCATAGCTGAGGGTGTGAGGTTGTCAGGTCATCCATACCTCCTTAACTAATTTGATTTTGAGCTCAACATAACCGTTGAGCTCCGAGGTTGGTGACATGGCGTGTTGACTCGAAGCTGTGAAAATTCTTGTATAACACAAGCAAAGTCTGAAATCATGCATCTTCAATAACCCTTTTCAATTCTTCACGAGACAAACGATACTGGATGGATTGTTTTTCAAGATCTTGTTTTAAAAGGTTAAAACTAAAGACAACTCCTTATCTTACTTTTGATAAGTAGTACATTTCACCTAAAGCTATACAATCACTTCTATTGTACTAGTCATTAATTGAATCTGCAAAATTAGCCGCGTGTTAATTAAAATTAATTAGTGGGGCCAACATTAGGACTGATTTGACATAATAGTTTAATAGCAATATTGATTATCCAATTGACTAGCGCTTAAGTAAGAAATTGGATGCTTAATATGATTAATTGTGAATTAAGTCTTTGACCATTCAATTGGGCACCTAATTCCAGCAATTAAGCAGCCGGCGAAATTTTCGATTTAATCACTGTAATTCAGTGTGTATATGTATGTGCGTGTCTATATATATATATATATATATATATATATATATATATATTAGCTTCGACTCGGTTTCCTTATTCACATATGTTTATAATTCCCACGTGGGGATGTAGGGTTTTGTCCTCGTAGTACTCCCTGTCCTGTTAATAATGCTCACACATGTTTGCAGAATCTTAAATAATTATTAAAATGAGTAATTTACTTTCTGTAGATATCCGAATTATTATGGAATAGATAATGTAGCACAATCATGAATTCCACTGTGGCTAATGCATAAAGTCGAGACTTTAATTACGTGGACAGTATATGTGATTATCATGATGATCATCACTCGCGCAATTTCTAAGCTCCTTTGTACAACTAAAGATAGATCTAAAAGCCAATGTATCTAATATCTATATATCCCTAGTGGCTAGTGCTATCGTTTTTTTTTTTAAATTATTTTATGCTTTCTTTTTCTTTTTATATCCCTAGTGGCTAGGGTATTTTGATTGTTATCTCCTTCATTTATTTTTTCAACATTTATTTTTTAGGGAAGACGTAGGCCTCCTTTCTAGATGAATAATATGCACTCTGGGGCACAGAAGCTCACAATATTTTGCCTATATATCATAACAAATTCTAACATCACTGACAATATATTGTTTCATATCTTATCACAGCCATTGAGTTTTTATTTTTAAGATTGTAAAGTTCTAAATTTACTTTTTATATATACATGAGATATTCAGATGAATATTGCAATTCCATGGGAGAATGTACAAGGGGGGAAAAATTCTATGCATGGTATGAATGATAATATGACTAAGTACCATATATTGAGCTCACCAAATGTGGACCATTATTTTCATGAAAAATTTGTGGACCATATTTTTTTAAAGGAAAGGACCAATATTGTTTAACCTATTCATAAAACACGACCTTGGAGAATTTAAGAAATAAATTAATCATACACTGAACCCAAATTTCAAAAAGAGAACAGAGAGTTGTAACAAATTCAAACAAAAGTCCAATATGTGATGACAAAATAATGGATACATACAATAATTATAGATTCGAACTGGCATCAAACATTGCGATACCATGATACTTTAACAAAGTATTAATACGAAAGGTTGCTATCTACTCTAACATATGTATGATTAGTTAAAGGAACATGTAGAAATCAGAAGTCAAAACTTTAATGATCATCTCCGTTTCAAATACTTTGACAAAAAATGTGAATGTCATAGGTAATACTATTTTGTGCTAAAAAAATTATTGAAAAAATGAAAAATTTGTCCTTAAGAGTGCATGAGTCTGGACTTGTACCTTTTACTCTTGATAAATACCATTTTGTTAGTGTAATTATTTGACTAAAAAGGTTATGAATCAAGAGTAAAGGGTAAAAATCTTGACCCATGCACTTTCAAAGGGTATTTGTCAAGATTACTCAAAATTATTTTGTGTCACGATCATTATAAGCTTTGTAAGTAATTTGAAATTAATTTTACATTTTTTTAAATAATTATGAAAATAGTAATCTAGTAATTATTAAATAAAAAAAATCAGCACATTGACCAATAGCATCATACACCAAAATATGGCATATGCTATATTTGGTGCTAATTCGACAGCATGCACAACATATTTCAAATTTAGCACAAAAAATATCACTACATTGGAGGGTGACTTTTCTATCAAAATTTTAAAATTATTAGAAAATTAATTTAGTATTGTCTTGAAAATGCTCTTTAATGGAGTAAAATACTAAATAACGCTCTTTTAGTACATATATAACATAAAGTTAAGGAAAATACTAAATTACCCTTCTAAATATTAGATATAACATACATAAATATCATCAAAAAAGCTGGAATCGAAGAATATCAAATCACTTATACACCCTTGACAAGTTCATCTATTACAAGGCAATGATTATTCAATAAAGTACATTTTAGTAATTATATTGATCATAAGTTTTCTATTCCTAAGTTCAATAAACTAGAAAGAGAATTGGATTATTTACATTACATTTTTCAACAAATAAACACTAGAAAGGAATCGAGAATCCCATGCATGTTTCCTCATTTACTTTTCAAAACCATTATCTTTTTCACTAAATTGGGTGAAGATGCTAATAGTTTTCCATTGTATTCTCCGACCAGAAAATTTACTCCCTTACGTGGAACTTGATTGTTATGACTCTTGCAATTTGACCTTTTTAACTTTATTCTTGGCTTATATTGGGAGGAAATTGGCTCTTATACCACTTCTTTTGTCATTGAATAAAGAAATACAGCTTCTTATTTTTTTCTATTCAAACACACCACATTTATCATTAGAAACCCTAATGTTCACTTTTTGTCTCCTCTCTCTTATCTAACTGCTGTGTCGTCAAACAATAAGATCAAATGATGAAGGCCTTATGATAACAACCATGAGTCTCCATACGCCGCCCTTGATGATAGCTTAGTGGAATCGAGAGACCAGTGACGATGCTATGATGATCCACACCTTGTCGTCGAGACACAACTCCTTATGGATCTCCAGAGAACTTGATCTTTTAGGTGAGGTCCCTTCATTGGCCGCCTTGATCGAATCCCATTGATGATCAAACTGCCACAGAGATCTATCATCGCGATAAAGATCTATCTCATGGCGGAGACATGGCGATCTTTATCTTCGATTATTGCTCATCAGGGACAAAACCTGCACTAACAGTGGGAGAGTAAAGAGAATGGAAGAGAGATAAAAAAAAAAAAAAAAAATAGGGTTAGTGTTTTTTTATGAGATAGAGATGGATTTTAAATTTAGTAATGATGTTTGTAAAGAAATAAAAAAAATGGTATTTTTTTATTCACTCCTAAGAAATTCCTCTTAGAAGTGGTACTATCCTAATTGACCTTTATATTGGTTATAGCTATTGCCTCTTAAGAGCATAACATGATGATTTGATGAATTTCACTCTTTCTATCCGTACATATCTCAATTTGATCCGCTTTATTTTCTATTTGCTTCTATGCTAATTTACATTGTGTTTATTAATTAATATTTATTAATCCCATGATATAATCTCCTAATTAGTCTGAAAGCATATACCTTAAATACAGGGAAAAAAATGAGGGTACAGTTTGAAATTTTGAATGGAAATTATGGAATGATTTTGGTTTTAGATAAGACCGTATTCTTAATGAGCCAAGACATAAAACCTTCAAGAATTTGACAGTACAAATCGACTAAATTTGGCCTTCTTTGTAATATAAACACCTTAGAATAACTACAAAACGTATATAGTGCGAACATAGCAACAATTATACGGCGTAGCTCAGAGGGGGGGAAAAAAAAAAAAAAAAAAAAGAAGCTTCTAAACTACTCCAAAAAAATGGGTAAGTGGGAACGGTCAAGCACTGGCTGACCAATAATAAATTTACGTACGTCCTTAAGACGTGGCAATATTTTATTGCCTAAAAAGAGTTGGGAGTCAGAATTTGACCACAGACGATGAGGAGAGCATAATAAATGGTTTAATACTAATACAGCCCACAAATGAACAGTGAACTACAAGAAAAACGGATGAACAGTTTCACACGTGCGAACATTTACTTGTACGGTGTAATGCGTGCGGCTTTAATTAATTAATTCTTTTTCTTTAATTAATATTATTAATGGAACATTGTAATTATTATTCTCTCTGACTTTAATATCTCTGATTATCCGCCGAGTTTATGGTGCGCGTCGGTGCACCTTATATAACACGCACACACCAACTGCAAAAATTCTACATCAACTCTGACGAAAAACTGAAAACACAAAAGATTTTCTGGTCTTCTTCTTGTTCTAAAGGTAAGTGATTATAATCTTTTTTCCAAGTCTCCAGATATAATTATCCCACCAAAGATTTTCATTAATTTCCACAAACCACATATTTGGGATAAGTTTAATTTGGTCTTCAGATCTCAGCCTCATATTATTCCTTTTCTAATTTGTCTATATATGATTTTTTATTTCATTTGGGTTTGTGGCTTTTTAGTTTTTTTTTTCTTCTCCTCCCTTTATAAAATGACCATTTCTTGAATTTTATGCAGGTTTCTTCATCATATTCAAGATATATTGCTGATTTAATCAAACCTTCAAATAACCAGGTGCCTTAAATGGAAATCCCATCAGCCAAATGGTTATCTGAACTGGTAAGACCTAATTTAAGTTACCATTCATAACACACACACATATATATATATATATAGTAGTGATTATGGTTTAATGATTCTTAATTTTGTAGGAAATGGATTATAATTTCTTCCACCAATATGATCAAGTGAACTCTCTGGACCATCACTATTCATTTGACGACATCAATTTCCAGTCTTTTTCTTCCGAAAGCTACTCATCTCACAACACGAATTTCGCCCCGGCGAACTCGCAAAATCTGGGCGGCGCCGCCACGCCGGTAGACCAAGCTCCTCACCATCAGATCACAGACTTTGAAAGCCGGCCAGCCAAACAGCTCAAGATCAACAATAGCTGGAACAACAATAACTCTTGCACCACTAATGATAATTACCACTATCATAAAACCAGCGCAAAGGCAGCTTCTTCTTCATCCTCGCAGATAATTTCCTTCGAAAAGTACGCTAGCTCGGCGGCGACCACCCCCGAGAAGTACTATGATAACCTAGATCAGTCCCCTGTGAAGCAGCCAAAGGACGAGCCGGCTGGATCCACCGATAAATACATGATCTTTCAATCTTCCTATCATGATCGAAACGAGAACTTCTCACCGAAATTAGGGCAAGTTATCCGCGAGAAGAGGCCGGCCGCCGCCATGAGTAGGTCTCCCTTACATGCTCAAGATCATGTAATAGCCGAAAGAAGGCGCCGTGAGAAGCTCAATCAGAGGTACATAGCTCTTTCGGCTGTCGTTCCAGGCCTAAAAAAGGTACCACAAGTTTGTTCTAAATTTCAACATTATATATGACTAGTTTATCTTCTATTTTTTTACCTTTCTTTTGTTTCTTAGAATCTCTTAGCTAGAAATGTATAATAATTCATATATCATGTGCTTATTGCTGCGTTGGAGATGGAGATTTTATTCTCCTAAATAAATAGTAGAGATTTTCCATTGAAATGAATAAATATAGCAAGTGGTGATATACTGTCTGAATCTAACATCGTTTACATTAATGAATAGCTGTCATAACTTAATTTTAGTACACAGTTTGAGTGATTAATTAACACACATAATAAGGAAATTATGATAATATAAGTATCTATGAAATTGATGAAAGTTTTTAATTATCATATTTATATGTGTCAATTGATTTGTTAACAGATGGACAAGGCTTCCGTCCTTGGAGATGCAATCACGTACATAAAAACTCTTCAAGAACGAGTAAGCATACTTGAGGAACAGGCTGCAAAGAAGACTGTGGAGTCAGTTGTTTTTGTGAAGAGATCTCATCTCTCCGCCGACGACGAGATCTCTTCGTCCGACGAGAACTTCGACAGCAGCTCCGACCAACCGCTGCCCGAAATCGAAGCAAGAGTTTCGGGCAAGGACGTTTTGATTAGAATCCACTGCGAGAAGCAAAAAGGATGTTTGTCTAACATACTTTGCGAGATAGAGAAGCTTCACCTCACAATTGTCAACAGCAGTGTCTTACCATTTGGTGGTTCTACCACCCACATTACTATTGTTGCTCAGGTAAATCTTTAAGAACATGTTACAAGATTATTATTAGATTGTCTTTTGTTTTGTGTAATAACAAATATAGTCCACCTTAATACCACCATTTATTACTAAAACTACGAAAATCCTTGAAATATTATTAGCTAATACTCGAGGTATCATTTGTGTTGACCATTATTTCAACGTGAATTTTTTTTTTTAATGGAAAGCCAAACTCTTGTTTGCAAAGTTTGAATTAAGGGTGCGTTTGGTAGATAGATCCAGAATCATAATTTTAGATCATGATTCAAAATCAGTGTTTGTTTATAGTGATTCTAAATCATGATTCTGAATCATGATTTAAAATCAGTGTTTGGTTTGGACGATTCTGAATCATGATTTAGAATCTGATGTGATGTTTTAAACTAGCTCAAATCATGATTCTTAAACCATCTCCCTCTTGATTCAAGGTGATTCAAACCTCTGATTTTAAATCATAGTTTCAGAATCATGATTTAAATCCAAAATCATGAATTATAATTCTGATTTTAGAATCATAATTAAAATCATTCTGTTTTGAATTCTCGTACCAAATGAACCCTAAAATGTTTGACGCATACCTTATTTACCAAAAAAATTAAATAAATATAAATTTCTATACAAACTTATGAACTAAACTGATCATCGATGTTTTTTCTTTTGTGCTTAAAGAATTATCACATCAGGAAAGCTGTGAACACATTGAAGTGATAAAAAATTTGGTCCCTCAAATATTACTTATTCCAGTTGTATAGATAAGCTCTTTCCCAACAAAAAATAGATAACTAATTAATTAATTAAAAGTTAATATTTTTTTTGGTTTCTTGCAGATGGACGTTGAGTACAGCATGAACGCGAAGGATCTAGTGAGAAATATAAGACAGGCTTTGCTCAAGAACTACACTTGATCACTGAGGAAAAAAAAAAAGTAATCATGACTTAGCTAGCTCCATCGTGATGACTAGGAATAATAAATTCTTAATGACAACAGTTCTTTTTTCAGGAATCATATGCCATATCAAAAAAAAAAAAATAGGAAAAATAGGAAAATCTCTCTCTAGCGCAGAAGTCCACCAGCCATAATCATGAGTCTTAATAATAGCCAGTTTAGCTGCAAAGTTTATTCCTTTTTCCGAAAGGGTTTTTTTTTTTTTTTTTTTTTTTTCCTCACTTTATATGTGACGTTTTTGCGTAGTTGACCATTGAGTATTGACTACGTTGAATTATACCCACGTGTAGTATTGATGAATTCTTTGCAGCTTTTTTCCGGGAGGGTTTTTTTCTTTGAGAGCGAGCCTTTTTGACTTTTCAACGAGATACCTCATTCTTCCCTTCTTTGGCTCTTTCTAATTTCCTCATGTGAAAATTTGTCTTTGTTTTTCTTCAAGCTTGAGAGAGGGGAAAAAATTTCGTTCTGGTTTCCATATCAGTGTAAAACTCTTGTTTTTTTGGGGGTCCTCTCTGGGCCTTTGTGTGTAAACTTCATTCTCAAGTGTTTTGTAAGTTAAATATTTTATGTTAATAATGTCTTCTTTGGTTATATATTTTCATGATTCGAAATCTTAAAATTAATTTTTTATTTGATCCAAGTTGGATTTTATTATTATATAATTTTTGGACTGCGTCATACGATATTAATGATATGGATGCCACATATAATCTATATTTTACGTATGTGATATATATGATATATATGCAGACGTTATAACACATATATAAGAAAATATATGATTATGTATATGGAAGCAACTTATTCGACTACATAACTAAATAACAAACATTTGTGTGATGATTGTAACAGTTGTGAGCACAGCAATGGATATACAAATGAAAATTCTCTTATAGATATTTAAACTATTGCAAAAAATTGGAGACAATAAGAGCAACTAAAGATTTTGCCATCTGTTTATTTGTGGAGTGACGTATACAGCCTTTACTATATCCTTACTTCTTCAAACTTCTATTATGCATTATTTAAATATTATCAAACTAATTTCTTATTTGCAAGCGAAAAAGATCAGTTTATTTTTAATTCCAATCGCCACTGTATAATTTCGATATGTATATTATACTTATAATTATAAAAGAGTTTATAGTGACTTTTTTTAATCCAATAATTCAGCAAACATTCGGTGGGAACCACCTAACTTTTTGCATAATCAAATGCACTTGCACTCTTTTTTATTTTTTGAGGGATTAAATGTACTTACATAATTCTTGAACAAAAGTACTTTTAAGTTTGTCTTTTACAATTAATACAAAAAAAATTTAATTCATCAAACTAAGTTGGTTTTTGTATTTCTGCAAACTATTTCAAAGCCAAGCAGGACTTGATTGACATTATCAACGAGCTATTAGTTAGCAAACATGCATGCAAATTGCAAGTTATAATTTAGCCCCATTATCATCGCGAATGCTATACAATAAATAGAATGCATAAATTACCAATTAAGAAATTAACAGTAATATTGTAAAATAAGGCTGGATATATTGAGCTCTATTGGAGGTTTAATTTTTATGATTTTACAAGGTTAAATACTTACGATACACGTTTTGTTTCTGTTAAAAATGTTAATGCTCATTGTCACGTATTTTTAAGGCCAAAATCAAGGTGTTTCAACAGAACTATATGAAAATAATCAACCATAGATTACTCTACTCTTGCTTTCTTCTCATATTCATTTTAACTTCCCGTAATCTATTTCCTAACAAAAGAGTGATCCTCCTAATATCTTTCTTTCTAGTAGGATTTTTTTTCTTTTCCGATATATATATATATATTGCTTAGTATTTCCCTAACAAATAAAAATATATATCCTTGATCTTACTGATCTATTGTGTTTGTATGGGTTTGTTCACTATGTTCTCAAGTTGTTATTTTCTGTTTAGGTTTGTCCTTTCTTTGTTGTTTTGTATAGTCTGTTGCCAGTAGATTTTAAAAGTTGAATTTGTAAGATAATATATAATGGAAGAACATCAACATCAATAATGAATTCATTATAGCTAAGTATATATTGGATTTGGATTGCATTACTTTTTGCTAAAAACTCAATTTTGTTTACTTTGTGGAAGTTACGCTAGTGTCAATCAGAAAGAATGCATAAAGAAATCATCTTTATTTTTTTATAGAAGTAATGTTTTAACTATTTTCTTTGTTGTAAGGGAATATTTGTTATTATCAATCATGATACTTTTATAAATATATATAATATTTAACTATGATCATGAACATATAAATAGACTTTATCAAAATATAAAAGTAATAGTTCGTTGTCCCCTCGTTTTATCCAAACTAAACACTTGTCATGGCCAAATAACAGAGTAGCGTTTGATGGGACTTGCATTTGGTCTATTTTGTTTTATAACATTTTTTTATGGATTTATAACAACATTGTTTGGAGGAAAAGACAATGAAATTTAGGAAAATAGCTGTAATATGAAATAACGAGGAAGAAACGCGTGTGAATATAGTTAAACCACCAGAAAGCAGATAAAGATGAAAACAAAAGTCCCCTTTTCTTGAAAGTGGTCGATCTTTCAAAAAATATTTCCATTTTCATGAATTTCACTAGCATTCCCACCCAGAAGAGACTCATAAAGTTCCGCCCGAAACAATGATTTTGAAAAGAAAAAAAAAAGGTTGATAATATAAATTGTCCAATTTTTAAAAGCCTCTTCATCATTTTCAGTAGTAGATGTAGATATGGAAGCAAACCAACCCATTGCCGACCAAAATGGACCACATTTTTGAAGGCGAATAAAACGACTATATTACATATTGACATGTTTATATTTTTTATTATACCTTGCATTTTAGGTTTATTCAAAATCTATACATTCAGTTTTTTATCTCATTAAATGTATACTTTTAAATTAAATTTAATACCACATTTTATATAGATTTTATACATTTAATATGGAGATTTATGTCTTATCTCGGTCAATAATTGATTATGATCTTTAAAATGACTAAACTATCCTTAAGAAAAAAGGAAAAAAGACTAAAACTTTCTAATATTATGATAATTAAACATTAATAACACAAAAAAAACCATTTAAATGGTATTTTACATATTTTAAAGGTTAAAAATTGTGAGTTTAAACTTTTTTTAGGTTTTTTTCTTTTTTCTATGTTTTTATTTAAAGGTATTTTAGGTATTCTTAAGGTTAAAATCAAGGATTGACCATGAAAATGTATATAAAATGTGGTATTAAATTTAATTTAAAAGTATATATTTAATGAGATTAAAATTAAAAGTATATTTTTAAATAAATCTAATATATATATATATATAGGAGCATGCATATAGGTGTTCCCATTTTGGGTATATATACGAAGGCAACATTATTGTCTACTCCAAAAGTCTGGTAACACGTGTCAAATAAATTAAATTACGGATTTGACTTGAAAACAGAAACTTTGGACGCGTTTGTAACTCGTTCTAAAATGATTTTATTTTTTGTATAAAAATGTTTTCAATCTCAGACAGAAATCATTTTTGAAAATGCATTTAGTAGTTTTATCAAGAGATTATTTTTTGTGTAAAAAAACTCATTAATGTTTCTCTTTCTCTCTCTCTGCTCGAGAGATGAGAAAATAAAAAAAAAATGAAAAACGACTAAAAGTCTTTTTTTATTTCTCTCTCATTTTACACTAAACCAAAAAATCGTTTTCATTTTCGTTTTTTGTCTTTATTGCACCAAATGATATTTTGAAAATATTTTCATTTTTTTCTCAAAAAAAGTGATGCAGAGCACGTTTGGAACTCGTTCTAAAATGATTTTGTTTTTTGTATAAAAATGAAAATGAAAATGTTTTCAATCTCAGACAAAAATCATTTTTAAAAATGTGTTTGATAGTTTTATCAAGAGATTATTTTCAGTGTAAAAAAATTTATTAATATCTCTCTTTCTATCTCTCTACTCGAGAGAGGTCTCTTTCTCTCTCTCTGCTCGAGAGATGAGAAAACGAAAACAAAAAATAAAAAACGACTAAAAGTCATTTTTTATTTCTCTCATTTTACACTTAACTAAAAAATCGTTTTCATTTCTATTTTTCGTCTTTATTATATCAAACTCAGTTTTAAAAATATTTCATTTTTTTTCTTAAAATATATAAAAAAATAAAAACATAACTAATTCTAAACACGACTTTTAAACACGACTTTTGTTTTCTTTTATTTCCCCACCGATTTCTCGGACTTTATTGGACTTGCCAGCCAAATGGGTCAAATCATTGGTCGGTGATATTATTCTCATGCAAAAAAGAAAAAGTAACATAATTATTTAAAACTTTCTTTGATATAGACATATCTAAAGTTGTCAAAAGTGTCCTTAGTTTGTTCCCACTTGCACAGATTCCATACCTTTGGTACAAATTAATTCCAAAAGTCTTGTATCACAAATTAATTCCAAGCTGAAAATGATTAATGGTTGATACTCAGTTTTGTTCTTTTGGCGAGTCAAATTAGAACGACCGATCGAGCTGGCCTGACTAACCAACGGTGACAATACAAGAATTAAAATGAAAGCAAAAGAAAAACGAATACATACATATATAGATACATATGAGAGATGTGTTATAATATATGTATGTATGCATGCATGCGTGTATCATATATTTATAATCTATAACAATATATAAAAATGTCAATAGGGTTTTACTATTTTCAACCAAAACAACGTAATTTTAGTTAAAAATCACACTTTTATGAATAGTACTTTCACTCTTTTTTTAATGCTCTCTTTTTTTTTTTTTTTTTTTTATCTTTTCATCTTGAAAAACACGTTCACTATTCATATATTTCTTAGTCAAAAATGCGTGAACTGTAATAATGTTGCTACAGTTTTTTTTTTTTTTTTTTTGGCTCTCCAAGATTTTTTTTTCTCTTTCATTTTAGTCCTTTTATTAATCTTTTTTGGCTATTTGCCTTAAAACTTAATTTTTAAAATTTTATAATAACACAATAATTAAAACTTAATACACGATTACTCTTCACGTGCATAACACATGTTCTGCAACTAGTATAAAGAAAAAAGTCTAGTCGCTTGGAGGCATTCAAATTGGGGGCCAATTTTTGCCCCATGCCCGCCTCTAGTATCCCCATACATGTCTTATTAAGGATATTTGGGTGCCCGTACCAATAGATAAGATTGTCATCCCTACCGGTGTCATCTTACAATTATTGATGGGCCATCTATAGTCAGAGTTTGATAAATTTGTTTAATCAACGATAAGGTGCTTTGGTAGATTAAATCTGATAAAGATTACAAACTTAGGGCATAACTTTCATTTGATAATTAGGACGGAAATGGACGTCTGAACAGTAACGAAAGCCTATTAAAAAGTTGTTTGAAATTTTAGGCATGTGGGTTTTGTTTGTACGTAATATGTATAAAACCACATTGACTATAAATACATATATGGATATGTAATATATATATATATATATATATATAACCGTAATATATCGGTGAAAATTCAACTTTATGTTTCGTAATTTGATCTGACGTCGAATATCACTCTCTCCACAATCGTGATATCGACTATCAATGGAGTAATAGGGTTTAGACCATTCATTATACAATAAAATGGTATTTATTTTGTTGAATCATTGATCACCTTAATTTTGTATGTATGGACGCACAAAGTAAGGTTAGGTACTATTATTAAAAACAGTGTCATGTTATAATTGCTTATCGCTGTTCTTGCAAGGGAATATTAATATAGGTCAAATCTTGATTGTGAACTTGGGTTTCTAAAGTAAGATTTCAAGGCAGTCAATCAGATTATATGATCTTGGTTCTTATATACACTCTTCTATGCAACACTATATATTATAAAGTTTATAAATCTCACCAACTATGGTATCGTTTATTTCACTAATTCGTGTTTTCAATTTCAGTTTTATTACAGTTAAAAGCTCTCACAAAATGTCACATTTAACTTTTCTGTTACAATGAAAAATTTTTACATAAAATCACATCTCAATTCGAACTCATTAACGGAAGAACGAGGCCTATATTAGCAGAAATAATTTGATTGGATTGGAAGTACAATGCCATTTATAAGAAAACAGTAGAATTCTTTTCTTTCTTTCGCGTGTGTTCAAAGTGGCTCAGCATAGGAACCCAAACCAAACAAAAGAAGAGCTACATACAGAACATGGGCTTAGACCCAACAAAGTAGAGATCCTGAGCACATTGCATTCTTGGGCCCAGAGCTAGGTTTTGAGAGGTAATCAGATAGTTTATTTCTTCTTTCGTTCAGATAGTAACCGTATCTACAAATCAAGAAGTTTCGATGCAAATGTGGGGCCAACGCTCCTAGACAATTTCGGTCGATTCCGCTCAGTTTTCTTAAGGTTCATTTATTTCACCGATTTGAGTTTTTAATTTTAATTTTGTTACAGTTAAAAATTTTCACAAAAAGTTACATTTAATTTTTTCTACTATAGTAAAAAACTCTCATATAAAATCACATCTCAACTCAAATTAACGATAATTTTGTGCTCTACGAGTAACTTATGCAGGAAAGAGTTTTTTTTTTTTTTTTTTTTTTTTTTTTTTTTTTTTTTTTTTTTTTTTTTTTTTTTTTTTTTTTTTTTTTTTTTTTTTTTTGCTGACTTAAAACTGTCACAACTTAACACGTCACTCCAAAGACATACAACTCACTTGACAAGAACAACGACTGCAAGCAAAACAAACATTGAAAAGGACTTTAGGCATAAAAAAAACAAAAAATATATAAAATATACATCGTCTTGTTCATTGTCATTTGTCCCTACAATTCCAAACTTCCTTTTCACGGAAAAAAAACAGAGAGATATCAGCTTTGAATTAATTTTGTAGAATGAAGACAGAGACACAAACAAAGGGCTCGGCTTGTGAGAATTTGACTTTGCTCGCCCGTCTATTTCTGTATTGGGTCCAAGTCCATTTGGGTTTTCTTGGCAGCTTTTCACTATAAACTGATCAAGAAATGGAAAATGAAGATAAGTTTTGGTCCCCTCAGGGCTCAGCACAAACCACAACCAAACCAAAGCCCATATATATTTATGCTTTATTATGGACCACTATCGTATGCTCACGCAAATCTCCTAAAGTTGGGACATTTTTCAGGGCATCACTAGCCGGTGCTACACGCAAATTCCAAATTTGTGATTTTTAAGGTACGGGCCCGTTTAGTTCGTTGATTCGAGTTTTTAATTCGAGTTGAGATGTGACTTTATGTGAGAGCTTTTTACTGTAACAAAAAAGTTAGATGTGATTGTTTCTGAGAGCTTTTTACTCTAACAAAACTCGAATCGGTAAAATGAACAGGGCCACGTTTCTAAATGTCAAATTACATAATTGAATTCGAACCTGTAATCAATCACAATTAAAATGTGTGTCTATATAAATGAGTTTTCATGCATGATTAAGTTTCCATTAGTTGTTATCTTTAAATATAGAAATTTTATGATAAGGCGTAATAAGAATCTAATCATATTAATTATAATATATTTTTTTTTGGCAACTACTAAGTTTATTATAACCATCAAATTAAAAATATAAGGTTAAAATAATGATACTCAACAATAGATAAATATTAGAGTAGCCATTTTATCACACTCATATATATATATATATACGAGTTTTTAATAGTTGCGTTTTGGGTTAATTCTACAAATGGCTCTTAAAGTTTACTCTTAATTCCAGCTTAGTCCTTGATTTTTAAAATATCTCACAGTTGGTTCTGAAGTTTTACTCAGTTTCGGTCCATCTCAAATCTATATAAACCCCTCCTTTGTTCATCCAATTAATCACTCAAGCCAAAGAAGCCCACAACCATTCCACTAGAGTTCTAAATTTATACAAAGCTAATTTGTCTTTTCAATTTTCAGAAGAAGAAAAAAGAAAATGGGAGCCGTCTTAGAGACCCCCCAAAACACATCATGCCGGGCAAATAAAAACACATCATGCCAAGCAAATACTATTAAAGCCCAATCCCAATCCCAATCCGAATCCCAATCCCGCATCAAAGTTTTCCACAAGAAGGACCAATGGCAGACATATTTCAATGCCTGCGAGGATACTATTAAAATAATGATACTCAACAATAGATAAATATTAGAGTAGCCATTAAATCACACTCATATATATATATATATATATATACACGAGTTTTTAATAGTTACGTTTTGGGTTAATTCTACAAATGGTTCTTAAAGTTTACTCTTAATCCCAGCTTAGTCCTTAATTTTTAAAATGTCTCACAGTTGGTCCTGAAGTTTTACTCAATTTCAGTCCTTCCGTGAGTGTTAAATATTTGACGGAATCTATGTAAATTAAGAATTAAAATTAAAAACAGTTAAAATTTAGAAATTATCCGTGGAAAGTAACTCTTGTTGTTTTTATTATTATACTCTCTAAACTTTAGATGTTTCTAATTTTGCAATATAATTTTCACAGATTCTGTCAAATATTTAACACCTAACTGTGAGACATTTTAAAAGTCAGGGATTAAAATGAAATAAAAATAAATATCATGGACCATTTATAAAATTAACCAGCCTAATTTTTTAAGTAGAGTATGGTTTTTCATATTCTAGTACTAAACCAATTTTCCTTTTCTTCTTTTGTACATCTTTCTTTTCTTATTTATTGCTACCCATTGTAATTTGTTTTTCTTTCAAAATTATTTTGAAAAATGTTAAAATTTCTAATACACTATTGATGATAGCTAAAACATATAATTAATAACGATCGCTGCGGATAATGAACAAAAAAGGATATATTTTCTTTCTCATCCTTTTCTTTTTTTTCAAAAATTTCTCATCCCAAAAGACCTTATATAAAATATAATATTTATGACGTCGGGGTCCACTAAAACCTATATACGAAAATGAAGTTTTGACCACTAGCCGCTGGGACTTAGTGTGACAAAACTGTAAACCATTGAAACGTCTCTCTCGCTATTAAATTGAGAGAACAATGCTTCCACATAATGAAAGCATAATTTTTGATCTCCTCGTTTACTTTGCAGATTCAAATTTTTAATTCGAACTGAGATGTGACATTTTCTGAGAGCTTTTCACTGTAACAGAAGAAGTTAGATGTGACATTTTCTGAGAACTTTTTACTGTAGAAATCTAAAACTGAAAACTCGAATCGGTAAAATGAACGAGGCATTCCTTTCACACCTAGACAAATAAAGAACTATTTATTTCAGCAACAATCAGTGATATCCTATAGAATATTACTCTTAGTATTAGGACAGATTATTGAGAAGTTAAAATAAATGGTCTCTTGTAGATAATAATTTGACCCCTAATATTTACAACAACAAAAATCTCCAAACTAGAATAATTGCAAAAGAACCAAATCAACAACGGGTATAGGCTTCGACAAAAGAAGGTCTCGCGTGGAGGAGTAGGTTTGCAATAGGGCTCGGCATGCATAGAGAAGGAAGATCACAACAAGGTTGCGGTAGCGTGAATGAGGAAGATTGCAAAGGAGGATCTCACTTGTAATGGTGAGGTTGGGCTCACTCTCTTCTTGCTTGCGACAACGATAGAGTCGGTTTGTGAAGATCCGAAGAGGATCGGGTTTGAGTTGGGCTTGGTTAGGTTGGTTGTGCTAAGCTCATGGCGGTCGTGGAAAATATTTAATTAGATTTACTAAATTACTTATACTTAATTAAGTGAAAACTTTTGTGGCACTTATATAGTATATATTGAGCGTCAACTTCAGGTAGATTGGAGGAAAATTCTCCTAGAGTAATATTCTCATTTCAACTAAAATTGTCCAACTACTTCTATGTACGGAGTATTTTTATGACTCAAGTCATATTGTTACAGTGTTTTCTCTTATAAAAATTTAAATTTAACTTTTTTATTATAGTATTTTTCTCTCACATTTACAACTTAAATCATAGCTCAAGTCATGTAAAAGAACAATTAAACTCCTTTTGGACACTCTAAAGTAGTATTTGCAGGGATGACTTTATAGCTAAATTGGTACATTTAAATCTTACTATGAATTATTGTATGTAGCAACATGAGTTATTCGATCCATAAAGTTAATGAAATTCCAAATCTCATTATATATTATGTTTTATGCAGTTTGTGATGTGTATTTTTCAATAGATACATGTATCACTTATAAATTAATTAACTAATGGGTGAGGTAAAAAATTAATATATGCATACATGAAATCTCTAAATTGAACGTGTCGTACATAAAAGTCAATATATATAATAGTAACCTTTATGAGATGAAAAAAAAAATGTACCAAAAAAATGTGATATATGTAAAAAATATATGTGAAAAGTTAAGTTCAATTTAAGTAGAAAGAAAAAGCAAACGTCAATTTGCATACATATTTTGAGAAAGAAGCTGAATTGAGAAAATAAAATGGACAAAGTAAAAAGTTATTTAATGATATGAATTTCTATATGATGGTTTCTGTTGACGATTAGTTTTCGTCAACAAGACCTTACTGTATTACCCCGCGGTAGCCCGTTGGGTTACAGGTTTGAAACTTGTAATTTTACTGGATTTGCTAGAGTTTTTTTATTGGTGTATTATCAAAAGAAATCGTTATGTTGCTTACGAAAATAAAGACGAAAAAGTTTTATAGTGGTTCACCCTTCTCAAAAAGAGCTACATCCACTGTACTGTATTTCCCTTGTTTTGGTTCTTACAAATTACACATACAAGATCCGAGAGTCCCTTCTCACGGGGGCTTTGCTCCTTTTATAGCAGATATTACATGACCCTTGCCCAATGGTAGGCGGATTGGACCATTTGACCGTGTCTTTAATGGGGCCCATCCACTCGAGTGGCCTATGGCCTCATTTGTTTAGACCGTAGCCTGCCATTACCTTTTGGACTGTTCACTCATCTAATTTGTCCCCCCATTACGGCTCTGTAGATCCCCTGTAATAGCTAGTGATCCGTTCCATGCGATTTTAGGGGCTTGTAATCATTTCCTGTGCAACTGACCTTCTCCAAACACAGACGCAACCTTGGGATATTCAGCTGATCTTCTCAGGGGTCTTCCTTGGGATGTGGATCCAGTTGCTTGCGTTCTGCCCTCGGCGCCCATGCCAAAATCTGCCGTGGGTAGCATCTCTCACAGCCGACTCCACCACATTATTTTACACGAGCTGGTCTTGTAGGCCTCGACTGTGTATAAGGTCGACGGTATCAGTCTCCTTATGCGTTCGGCTCTCATATCATACGGGAGAGACTAATGAGGCTCGGGCGTCGAGGGCTAACTGACATGGCCGGCATGGGGCCACGTGTGGCATGATCGTTGTCCGACGTGTCGATGTGAGTTTTCCCACACAACAGCTGCCCCCCAGGTTGAGGCTTTTCTTCAGACTACCTCAAGCTAGGTCTAAGGTTTGTTCTGGTTCTCCTTTTGTTTGCTTCGGGCGCGGGAGCCTAACTCTGAACCTTTTTTACAATAATGGCCCTGGTGCTTCAAAACCCCTCGAGAAGCATAAACGTCGCGTCCGTTCAATCGACATGCTGACGTGACCTTTTATTTGAATGGATGAACCTGGGCCACTAGATCGCGACTCCTTAGCTTCCCGCCCTTCCCTTAGCCGTCGGATCAAGCTCCTGTGCTCCCATCATTATATGCGTATGTACCTGATCGGACGGTTGGGGATCGAGGCCCTTGGGTTAATATAAAGGGTCTCTTCATGTCTAAATCATTTGAAACCGTTTTGAAGCAGCCGAAACTCTGCCAAAATCCCTCCAGGATCACTTACTCCCTTTTTTCCATTTCGCGAATCTCCAGCAACATTTGTCTCAAGAGCTCGTGTACCTCTTCCGCTCCTGATTCCCTAGTAAGCATTCATCAAACTTCCTTTCCTCTTATCATGTATTTACCGTGTCTGGAACAGTGGTAGATTACTTTCTAAGTGGTGGAAATGGTTGGGAACTGACCTTAGATTTTTTCTTTACAGTAATGGCTTCTAGAGGGGTTAAACATCGAGAGGGATCATCTTTCGTGCCTCTCGTGAGGCCGGATCCAATGCCAGCCGCCGAGTCTTCCTCTTACTCTACCGCCAGCGATTCACTTTTGATGGAGGTCGAGGGTGACGTCCTTGACCCACGTGATGAGGAGGACAACGTCGATCGCCTGGTCGAAGGTGAGACCGATGGGGACTCTTCCAGTGGCGCCGGCTCCCGGGTGGGAGGCGTTATGGTCGACAGAGTGGCTGACACACGGGCATCCCTGTGGCCTCAATAGAGGCAGACGAGGACCGTCTACCCTTCACTGCTGATTTCGTGGTACCGAAGACACGGAAGAGGGATATTGTTTGCGCATATAAGAAGGGGCGCGTGGACGGCCGGTGGTTCGAGTATCTCCTACCGGATCCCCACTTTAGGGCGAGCCAAGCACCCCCAGGCTACATGTCCGTATACACCCAGGCATTTACGGTGGGGATGACACTCCCCATATACCCGTTCGTGAAGTCCTTCTGTGACCTCCACGACATCACCCCCACATAGATGGCCCTGAACTTTTGGTATATTTTTACCAGTTTGTGGGTTTTTTGGGACCAAATGTTTGACATAGACCTGCCTTTGGATGAATTTCTTTTTGTATATAAGCTTTGTCAGACCCTTAGCTGTGACAGTTGGTACATGGGCGATCCAATGCCATCTTAGGAAAATTAATAAAGGGGTTGCCCTCATCGTCACATGCCTGGAAGACAATGTTTTTTATGGTGAAAGGCATGTTCGACGTTCACCCGGCTGACAAACCCTTTAAGCGCCTAGGTGTGAGATCATCTTTTGGGACGCTGAGTAAGTTTCCTTTGACCGTCTATTACAGTTGTCATTGTCCTTTCTTTTCTTTTGTATATACCGCTGACCCTATTTTACTCTGCAGTTCCCCAGGACGGTCCCCAACATTTTGGGAATCGTCTTACAATGGTGAAGCAAGCCTTCAGCTTCCCGGAGACCTTCCGTAACGTCAGCGTCCTGCTAACGCGTGACAACTTGAAAAGTTCTCGCCTGTTGCTTTCCCTTCCTCCCCAACAACATCACTGAGGTAAAAAATTTCTTCAAGCCAGAGGTTTTTTTTTTCACTTCACATCACGTGTCGCTGGTGTGTGTTTCTGACTTCAGTTGTGATGTAGAGATGAAGACCCTACAACTGCGTGTTCCTAGCGAGAATGGGCGTTCTAAGAAGCAGAGGCCTAGCGAGAGGCCGAGCGAACCTGCTTCGGCCAGTGTCCCACCGAGGCCTCCGCCTACAGTTGAACCTCCAGCTACCCAGGAGAAACCAAGGTCGAAGAGGCCTCGACCGACTGAGGCGCCGGCGGTGGAGGCTGAACCATCGCCAGTAATTGATATTACTGATGCTCCTGAGGCCCCACCACCCAAAGAACGCATGATGCTTCCACAGTTCATCATTGCTGATGTTCCTCCGACCCAGATTGAAGCGACACTAAGTCTGCCCCCACGCTTTTCTGTCGTCTTTCAGGCTTTATACGAGTCCTTTCTTTAGCAGGACTGGGAAAGGCGACTCGGGCTTCTCTGATCGGCCACACGTGCCAGCAGATCTCTCTCTAGATCCATGTATACTTCGCCGCCTATATGTTATATGCATTTTTGTTTCTCTCTCTCTCTTCTTTCTTTTTATTAATAGATTCCTTTTGACTTGGCAGTCCCTTGTCCTCTCTCTTTTTAACTTTATCGATATGGTTAAGGTGAAAGAGAGAAGTAGGGGAATGGACCGCATCGAGGGGCGTTTGAAGGATTTCCTCAAAAAGGAGAGAGACAATAAGGAAGAAACCTCAAATAAGCTTACCCTCGCCGTCAAGGAGCTGGATGAGGTGAAAGCGGATCCAGATCGTGCCCGGAATAAGACTGAGCTTATCCGCAAACAAGCTGCTGACTCCAAGGATGTCTTCCGAAAGGAGGGATACAACATTGGCAAGCAGGAGGGCTACAACCTGGGCAAGGAAGAGGGGGTTAAGGAATTTGTTGCTTCTGCCGAGTTTGCTCGAAATAATGTAGATGTTGCTGCTAAGGCCGTCGAGGATTTTAAAACCTCTGAGGAGTTGCATCATATGCGTGCCAGTGACATGCTGTCTGTTGGTGAGCAAATTATGGCTAGAATTAACAGGCATCTCCCTGGCCTCAACTTGGATTTCCTCTACGAGCCCCCTTTTGACGATGAAGATTCTCCTGCCGTAGGCGGGGGTGACGAGGGCAACGGCAGAGCCGGGGAAGTTGCAGCTGATGGTGGCGAGGGTAGTCAAGGTGGTGGAGGCAACGAGGCCTAGGATGCTGGGAGCCAAATCATAACTTCTATTTTTTATAATATTATTTTTTACTATTCGGACAATGGATTATATAGATATATTATATGCATCTAATTGCCGTTATTTTTAAAGTTTACTAAAATTCTGCTAAGCAAATCGTCTTTCCTCCTTGGAGGAGGCAACGTTTCATTTTACCCCTTGGGGTCATCGTTTTAGCAAATTCCTTAAAATTTACTAAGTAGATCGTCTCTCCTCCTTGGAGGAGGCGACGTTTCATTTTATCCCTTAGGGTCATCGTTTTAGCAAATTTCTTAAAATTTGCTGAGTAGATCGTCTCTTCTCCTTGGAGGAGGCGATGTTTCATTGGGTTACATGTATATTTTTTGTGATCCGTAGACCCTTTACTCCCCCCATGTGTGTGTGAAAAACTTTGATTTTTAGACAGATATTTAAGGGGTTAATTTTTGGACACTTGCTATGAATAAGCTTTTTTATATTAATGAAATGCCAAACACAATTAAAGCGTGTAAGAATTCGTACACTATTGGTAGTATAGTTTTAACTGCTTTGCATTCCATGGGTGTTAAATCTGTTTGCCGGTGAGCCTTTCCAGAACGTAGGTCCTTGGACGTAGCACTTCTCTTATGAAGTAGGGTCCTTCCCAAGTCGGGCCCAAGGGGCTAGTATTTTTTGGTTTGGTATTCTACGTCAGATTTTCTGGGACAAACCTTCTTCGCTTGACCTTCTTATCGAAGTATCGGGATGTCCTCCTTTGGTAAGCGGCGAGTCGTAATTGGGAGTCGAGCCTTTTTTCTTCCAATAGGTCGAGTTCTCCGTTCATGGCCTCTATGTTTATGTCATCGTTGTTCATGACCGTTCTTAGAGTCGGCATCTCAATCTCCACAATAAGTACAGTCTTGACTCCGTATGCCATAGATAATGATGTTTCGTCCGTGGTGGTTCGACTCGTCGTTCTGTATGCCCACAAGACATTTAGAAGTTCTTCGGCCCATTTTCCCTTTAGGCTGTCGAGCTTCTTCTTCAGGGTATACTTTAGGATTTTGTTGATGGCCTCCACTTAGCCATTAGAATGCAGGTGTATTAAGGCTGAGAAGTCATTTTGTATGCCTAAGTCATCACAAAACTTGTGCGTTGAGGCATTGTCGAACTGCTTTCCGTTATTAGACACGATTGAGTGTGGAACGCCGAATCTACATACAATGTTGTTCCATATGAAGCTGGTGCAAGCTGCCTCGGTAGTCGAAGTAAGAGCTTTCGCCTCGGCCCACTTAGTGTAGTAGTCCACAATGACGATAGCGAACTTAAGGCTTATGAGTGCAAGGTGTAGAGGTCCGATCAGGTCAATCCCCCATTTTGTAAAAGGCCATGGGCTAAGAATAGAAGTTAGGTTCTCTGGAGGTGCTCTAGGAATTGTGGCATATCGTTGGCACTTATCGCAACACCGAGCGTATTGAAACGCGTCTTTTTTAAGCGTAGGCCAATAGTACTCTTGCCTTAAAACCTTAAGAGCTAGAGATTTTCTCCAGTATGATTACCACACACTCCTTCATGGATCTCCCTGAGTACCTCTTGCGCCTCATGATCATTTAGGCACCGCTACAAAGGCGTTAATAAGCCTCGTCTGTATAGCAAATCACCATATAGTAGGTATCTGGCGGCTCTGTACCTGATCCTTCTGGCTTCGTCTCTGTCATTGGGCAGCTCTGCATTCGTCAAGTACCGGACGAGGGGTGTCATCCAATTTCCAGCTGCCTGAATAGTCAGGACTTCTACCGCTTCGTCAATGGTCGGCCGTTCCAATTCTTCGATGGGAACGACCCTTACTAGGTCTAAATCCTTCAAGGATGCTAGTTTGGCCAAGGCATCGGCATTTGTATTCTCGGCTCTTGGCACTTGTTGTATCTCATAGCTTTTGAACTTTGCAAGCTCTTCCTTTACCTTCCTCAGATAGGCCCCCATTCTTTCTCCCCGTGCCTGATATTCCTCCTTCACCTGCCCGACCACTAGTTGAGAGTCACTAAAAATTTTGAGTCTCTCAATCTTTAAATGACTCGCTAACTGTAACCCTGCGACCAGCACCTCGTACTCTGCTTCATTATTGGACGCCTTAAATTTGAATCGTACCGCTAAGGTGATTTTGTGATCCTCTGGGTTTATTAGCATGACGCCAGCTCCTGACCCAATTTCATTTGACAGTCCATCCACGTAAAGCTTCCATCTTATTTCCTTAATTTCTCCGTCAGTGACTAACACCGGTCTATGGGAGAACTCGGCCAGGAAGTCCGCCAGTGCTTGTCCCTTGATTGCCGCCCTCGGTATGTATTCGATGTCAAATTGACTCAGCTCTACCGACTATTTCAAGAGTCGACCCGAGGTTTCAGGCTTTTGTAACGCTTGCCTTAGCGGGTGGTTCGTTAGGATTTGTATGGTGTGGGCCTGAAAATAGTGCTGAAGCTTCCTCCAGACCACCATCAATGCAAGAGCTAACTATTCCATCTGGGTATATCTTGACTCAGCGTCTAGGAGCCTCTTGCTTACGTAGTAGACTAGTAATTAGATCCCTTCTTCTCTTATCAGTACTGAGCTTACGGCATGCTTTGATACAGAGAGTTATAAGCTTAGCTTCTCGCCTAGTATGAGTTTTGATAGGATATGAGGTCTGCCAAGGTGCTCCTTCAGCCTCTGGAAGGGCTCTTCACATTGAGGTGTCCACTCAAAACGCTTGCCTCCCTTCAAGATATCGAAGAACAGAATGCATTTATCAGCCGCCTTAGATATGAATCTATTAAGGGCAGCGACGCATCCTGTCAGCCTTTGGACCACTTTTGGTTTCATGGGAGACCTTATATCCTGCAAAGCTCTTATCTTCTCTGCGTTGGCCTCTATTCCGCAGTTACTGACCATGAAGCCAAAAAACTTTCCTGACCCGACCCCAAAAGCGCATTTCAAAGGGTTTAGCTTCATGCGGTATTTTCTTAACACACCAAACATTTTGCCCCAATGGTCGACGTGCTGTCTTGCCTTGATGCTTTTTACCAGCATATCATCGACATATACCTTCATCATTCTTTCGATTTGTTTAGCAAACATCTTGTTTATTGTTGATACCCAAAATTTTACAAGGTAACGGCCCGACCCAGATCTAATAAATACAACTCTAGGTATGGTACGTGGACCCAAGCCACGTTTTGGGGACTTCTATGTGGGCCGTGGTTTGGCAGGCCAAGGAATGTGACCGGGCCCATTTTTATCCAGCCCAATTAGATCCTTGGCCCTCTTGGGTCTATAAGGGAATTAGGATAACGTGGGTTATGGATGAAATTAGATAGAGTAAAACAAATTACCTGAGCTTACAGTCGCTACCTTTACAGTTCCAAACCTTTTATAAATAGTCTAGAAAAGCCTGTTAGTCCATTACCTTGCACTAAGAGACAAAATAGCATTTTTCCCCATGTATTTCCTTTTTGTCGCTCACTGCCCTTGCCTTCCCAGGAGTCAAACGCAGTCTCTTCCCTAAAAAACTCTAAGGAGCCAGAATATACACAAATAAGAGAAGGCAACCTTTTGACTACGTGGCTGCCACCCTCTGAGCTCACCCAAAATGGCCATAGAGCCCCATTTGGCTGCCCAATAACCTACTTATTCATCTCTTAGGTAAGCCTTCCTCTGGGATCAACGAAAGTTATCCTTAAATCACACTAGAAATGCCTTACTGACGGAGACCTTTGGGGGGATTTTAGCCAAAGTTCAAAACGGTTGGAGGGAAAAATTCCCTCCCCTTACCACGTTCTTGGTCTATAAATACTGTTGTCAAAACCTCTCAAAAGAGGACACTGGGAAAAGGGAAGAAACGCAGGTCAAAAATCCCATGTTCTGGCTAATTTCCCTGGATTTTTAATTTCTATCAGAGCGACCGATGGAGAATTCTATTCTCCATAACTTCCTGCGAAGTCCCTCTACAACGAGTTTCTAGGCGTTCTCCCCATTGGAAGTGGTAACAAAAGCTCCCCAGAGCATCGAAGTCCCTTAACCATGTCCTAACACCCGCCAAGACCGAGTTTTTATCCCTCTATATACTACATCCGTCGGAGGCATTGTGTTCACAAATAGGGAGATATAACCTCATGGTGGTCTCAGAGCATCTTCCAAAGGAGGCATAGAATTTCTTCCTTCCAATCGCTCGACAATGGTCGTTAGTCCTCGGACCAAGTCGGTCAGAGTGTTCAGTTGGGCCTACATCTGTACCGGGTCAAGCTGTGGCGTGCCTGTGGGTGGAGCTTCATCCCTCGCCAGGGGCTGATTTCCCTGGTCGAGCTTATTCCTCCCACTCCCACTGTTGGTTGGATGCATGGTATTTTCCTCCGTTTGGCTGTTTTGATTTGAAGCACCATTTTTTCTTCTCAGAGACATGATCGTTTGTGGTCTGGGGTTAAACACGTGAACCAGAGATTCTGGGTTCACTCCTCAGCGGAGTCGCCAATTGTTGACAGTCGGTTTTCGTCAACAAGACCTTACTAGATTACCCCGCAGTAGCCCGTTGGATTACTGGTTTGAAACTTGTAATTTTACTGGATTTGCTGGAGTTTTTTATTGGTGTATTATCAAAAGAAATCATTATGTCGCTTATGAAAATAAAGACGAAGAGGTTTTATAGTGGTTCACCCTTCTCAAAAAGAGCTACATCCACTGTACTGTATTTCTCTTGTTTTGGTTCTTACAAATTACACATACAAGATCCGAGAGCCCCTTCTCACGGGGGCTTTGCTCCTTTTATAGCGGATATTACATGACCATTGCCCAATGGTAGGTAGTTTGGACCATTTGACAGTGTCTTTCATGGAGCCCATCCACTTGAGTGGCCTATGGCCTCATTTGTTTAGACCATAGCCTGTCATTATCTTTTGGACTGTTCACTCATCCAATTTATCCCCCCATTACGACTCTGTAGATCCCCTATAATAGCCAGTGATATGTTCCAGGAGGTTTTAGGGGCTTGTAATCATTTCCTGTGGAACTGACATTCTCCAAACCCAGACGCAACCTTGGGATATTCAGCTGATCTTCTCAGGGGTCTTCCTTGGGATGTGGATCCAGTTGCTTGTGTTTTGCCCTCGGCGCCCATGCCAAAATATACCGCGGGTAGCATCTCTCACGGCTGACTCCATCACGTTATTTTGCAGGAGCTAGTCTTGCAGGCCTCGACCGTGTATAGGGTCGACGGTATCAGCCTCCTTATGCGCTCAGCTCTCATATCATATAGGAGAGACCAGTGAGGCTTGGGCGTTGAGGGCTAACTGACGTGGCAGGCATGGGGCCACGTGTGACCTGATCGTTGTCTGACGTGTCAAAGTGAATTTTTTCACACAACAGTTTCTATTTACATTTAATCTACTAAATAATTTATCTTCTCCTTTAAGATTAAGCCTTAAAAGACTTAAGAGAAAAATATTATTTTGTATACTTACTGAGTTTATTAATTTAGTACATCGATTAGCTCCGTTCACTTCGCTGATTCGAGTTTAGAATTCGAGTTGAGATGTGATTTTATGTGAGAGCTTTTTACTGTAGCAAAAAAGTTAGATGTGATTGTTTGTGAGAGCTTTTTACTGTAGAAAAACTCGAATTCTAAACTCGAATCAGCGAAGTGAACGGTTAATTTAAGACCAGAAGATTTTATTATTTAAATGGTGTTGTTAATTATCAAACATTTACTTATCGAGATCTAACTGTATGTATGTTTGTGCCAAGACTTATAAACTTCCAATATTTGTCAAAATTTTATTAAGAATACGCCACAATCTCCTTGAAATCAATATTATTATCATTATTTTTTGTTCATATTCACCAAAAATTTTCCGAAGTTTTACAAGAAAATTTTTTACACCAACAATATTTCGTGACTCTGGAATCAGACAGTAAATGCTCTTATGGGCTACTATAGATTTTTGGACCAGGACCTAGAATTTAAACACATTAATTAATTTCTATACACGAGCAAAAACAAACAGCAATAATTACTTTATTCATGGCAATTAAAGTCATTAATTAACAACCTGTACATAAGCAAGCTTTCAAAAACTGAAAGTGAAACATAATGATTATTCATTACAGTCACATAATCAATTAATATGTTTTCTGTTTTAGAAGCTCATGTTTAAAACACAATGGGCCATGTATAACGTTTGTTTCTCCTTACATATTTTGAAGAGTAAGAAAACATTTTTACTTTAATTTACTTTCTGTATCATTAATTCAATTTTCCCTTTTTGCGTTTTTGTTATTGAAAATGGAAATAAATTATGCAATAAATTTCTTCAATGACACTTGTTTTAAATCCTCTCAAGTCTTTGTAAGCTTCTTTCACTTTACAGCCAACAATTTCAATAACAACATCACAAAAAGGGAAAATGACATGAATATATAGATCAGAAATATATCATCTCCCTATATTGTAATATTAAAAGTAATAGCAAGTAGGCTTTAATATCCTACTAATATTTACACTTATACTTAAAACAATTTTATTTATCCTATTTGGCCAACACTATATTATAACAACAACAAGAATTATATATAAAATAATTATACATACGTGTGTGTATTTATATGAGTTTTAAATGGTTACGTTTTTAATAATAGTTACTATTAAATATAAAAATTTGATGATATCCATGATAATATATGAAAAATAAACTAAACTAATACACAAATTGATGATGAGTCGTTTTCTGTCACATTATGTTGGGAGAGTAATCAATCCATTTATTATTTGTTTCCTTTATTTATTCTTCAACATGATAAGTCCTCTTTTTTTTGCATTCCTTTAACGACGGTTAAGTGGGAAAAATATTGATGAAGATATATATATATATATATATATATATATAGAGAGAGAGAGAGAGAGAGAGAGAGAGA
>NW_010364639.1:74712-93837 GCF_000414095.1 Morus notabilis | reverse complement strand
GAGAGAGAGAGAGAGAGAGAGAGATTGCCTGTGGGGCTGGGGAAAGAGTGACGACAACCAAATTATTAAGCAACAAAATATGCAAGCGTGTTGAGCAGAGAATTTAAAACCATCATATTTATCCTCGATTTCTCCTACACAATCTAGAAGATCACACATGGAAAATAAATGGGTTTTTTTTGCAGGCTTTCATGTGTTTAGTGCTTGTAATCATCTTCACTGTGTAATTATATATCCATAAACCTTAGCCTTCATTATCATCTTCTTCTTCTTCTTCTTCTTCTAGACTCCCATGAATGGAAATGACGTCTCTATCACTCACAATATTTAAAAGTTTAAACTTTTGTACCATAAAATTTTCATAAAATTTGTTTGTATCTCCATAATTTAATAAGAAAAATTTTCACTCTTCACTCGAAAGATAATAAAATCTAATCATGATGTCTTTATTCAGTAACAATTATGTGTTATCTCTTTCATATGGAATTGTCTCTCCAATTGTCTGACCGGAACGGCAGTTATATAATTATACATAAATTGTGTATATTTATATGTAAATCTTGTACATTTACGTATGAAGTCGTGTATATTTAACATGAAATACAATAAATCAGTCAATATACATATTTTCATACTATGTATTCACTAATTGCTATAAAAAATACATGTTTTGAGGATTAATATATATTGTTGTTTCTTATAACTTAACATGTAAATATACACGACTTTATATGTAAATATACACGATTTACATATAAATATACACGATTTATGTAAAATTATACAACTGCCGTTCTGGTCAGGCACTTTCCAAGTGCCTGACCAGAGACCTTACCTAAAATTTTCCTAAAATTTGTTTGTATCTCCATAATTTAATAAGAAAAATTTTCACTCTTCACTCGAAAGATTATAAAATCTAATAATGATGTCTTTATTCAATAACAATTATGTGTTATCTCTTTCATATGAACTCTAGTACTAAAAATTTTTCTGCTTAGTCACCGCATGTATGACCAAATTAGTTATTGTACTAAGATTTCTCCAAAAAATTTTATCTATAAAACTTGACTCGCATAATTAGTATATAGAAATTTTCTACAAGGTATGGAAAAATACTCTAATATTGGTGAAAGTCCCTAAACAAACAAATTATTCTCATTAGATTGCATAATTATATACCTATGCATGTAATTTTTTGTTTTTTGTTTTTTGTTTTTGTTTTTGGTTGTTTGATTCTAATACAATTTAAAGTATATGTACAATCAATAGCTTGCCAACAAGACCAATCCCGGTTTTGTTTTATTGTATTTGTTGCTCAGTACTCTTCGTACAACAAACTAAAGTCCAAATCAAAGTCATTATTTTGATCTAAGAAAAAAGCTAAGAAAGAGGAGTCTATGCACATTAACCAAGTTGTATTACTGTAACCCAACAGGCAATTGGAACAGAAAAATGAGAGAGAAATTGATATGATTTTCAGGAAGAGATAGAGTAAAGGGCAAAAACTAAAAAAATAAAAAAATAATAAAAAAGTGGAGTCCAAAGGCGAGGGGACAAAAGGAACACAATCCAACACAGAATAAGTAATTTGATCAAACAACGTGTTTTCAGGGATAAAGAGAGCTTTGGGCTCTAAACTTTCTTTTAAAACTTAGCTCAAAGTTAGTTTTTTTTTTTTTTTTTTTTCTAGTTTTAAGCGAAGGGGATTTGAATATAAAGTTATATTAATTTAAAAAAACAAAAAACAAAAAGGAGAGAGAGAGAGAGAGAGAATCTTTCCACACCCACTTCCAACTTCAACTGCACTCCCAACGACACAATTATAAAACAAATTACTTTGTTCTTACCCATCTCTTTACTTTCCCTCACCAAATTTTCATGCCACTTTCTAGTTTCTACTCTCAAGACAAATATTTTATGCATGTCTTCAACAACTATAGAATTTGGGTCCACTTAATACGTAACTAAGCCAAAAATATTCACATGGGTGAGATTCAGGAAAGCCATGGATAGTAAGATGATCGGCGTAGAAAGCAATAGGGAAAGTGACCAAAATTTGACCCATTTCACCCCCCCATCTTTAAAATGCAAAAGAAACTTTGCCAAATTTAGGCCACGAGAAACACAAAAACCAACCCAAAGAAGCTCAACCAAGAAAACGAAAGTTTCAATCTGTTGTTTGGGAGTTTCTTTAGTAAAACCTCGTAACATTTAATTGTTGAATATAGTCGAAACCACGTTAAATTAAAAAAATATACATAATATATAGTTTGTGATATAAATATAACGTTGAAAACTATCATTTCTTTTATACCTATTAGAGAACCTCTTTTTTTTTTGTGCTAAAATTTATATTTTTTATTCAGTTTAATGTTTAGTTTACGGATGCAGAATTATTCTTAATTTACGTGTATTTTTTATGAAAAAGTACTGTAACAAATCACGAATCATGATTCAGTTTAATGTTTAGTTTACGGATTCAGAATTATAATTTAAAATTATTCTTAATTTACGTGTATTTTTTATAAAAAAAATACTATAATAAATCACGAATTATAATTCAAATCGTGTCACGAATTCTCGTACTAAAACGGCCTAAGGGAGCCAAAATTATTTGTCGATTGAATCTTCGGATCAAGACATGGGGTTCAATTCATATAGGTCAAAAATCTTGATAGCTGGACTCCACAGCGAAATTACTACAGTATCCTCCAATGGATATGATCTACTTTGTTGCGCCGAAAGAGACACCTGATAATTTTAACTGCCGACGGGGTAAAGGGGGGTATTACAGTCCTTTCACAGAAAACAGCCTTTCAGTCACGACAACATTCTGTCGCTTTCTCTGGCGTGGATGGAGGTTACGGAGGAAGAAGGACTGGTTAGTCATTTCGCTTTCTCTGCGTATTTTCTGGGCCTACCTATCTCGGTGGGTCGGGGACCACCTGACTTGAGCCGTTCCTCTCTCTGTGGGCTGGCCAGCACTCCTCGAGCCCGTACTAGGCTCGGCGGAATGTAAATTCAAACACAATTTGAGGGCATAAGAGTAAATTCGATAGATGGGCCTATTCCTAATAATCAACCATTATGGTCGTAAAATAAAAAAGGTGGAGTTCCATCTCAGTCAACCTCATTTGACCAGCTTTATCCATGCAGCAGAATTATTACTGTTTAATAATTACAAATTATTGTCATAATATCTCCTTTTTTTTTAATCTTTTTCTTTTTGTTTGTGGGGATTTTTTTTTTTTTTTTTAATTTTTGGACTTCTTCCTGACGGAAAGATTTGGAATTAAATGGGGCCCCAATTGTGACCCATTTATGTGTCTGGGCAGTGGATACTTGATTAAATACCATGGTAAAAATGGGTCCCAACTTCTTTTCCCACTCAGAAGAATATTTTCACCGTTTGATTTACTATCATTAATCAAAAAAGTGGAAATTGTACCAAAATGGGATACTAGGAGAAAAAAACTAAAACTGCCACGTTTTTGTCCTTTAGTGTTTTTTTTTTTTTTTCTAATCGTCCTTTAGCATAGTTTATGTTACATAAATTTGGCTCAATAATGTGCCTAATAGTGCCCATTTTGACGGTTTGACCGTGGAATGAAAAAACCCCACCCACCGAACCCTCCATTGGCCAATACTATCATGTAATGCTTAAAAAATATATAAGAAAATATAATTTGGAACAAACAATAGACAATATATAAACCATATGGGAAAAAGAAAAAGTAAAATTTGTTAAAGAGGATCCGAGGCTTTGTATTCCATTTTCCAACTTCCAAGAAGTGAGAGATACTTTGGTTTAATAATAAATCATAATACAATTTCCCAACAAAGAGGTGTAAATATTCTATTTCTATATAACTTTAAATTTGGGAGAATTCTACATATATATATATATATGTAAATATATAAGAAGAATTCTAATTCTATAACTTTAAATTTAGGAGAATCTAAATTAAGTTTAGGAGTTATTTGGTACATATATTCAAAACTCAAACTATAATTTTACTATAATATTTTTCTTTCACAAAAAATTTAAATAAAAAAAAAGTTTGTTAATAGTTGTCTCACAAAAAATTTGAATCAAAATTCAAATTATGGTACAATACATTAACGGCCCTTAGAATTTTAAAGCTCGTTTAATTCGCTGATTCGAGTTTTTAATTCGAGTTTAGATGTGACTTTATGTAAGAGTTTTTTACTGTAGTAAAAAAGTTTAATGTGACTGTTTTTAAAAATTTTTTATTATAACAAAACTATAATTCTAAATTCGAATCGGTGAAATAAACGAGACCTAAAAGTCATGGAGTATAAAAGTAGAGACTAGAAATGTATGGATAGCCTAAAGAAAAATGAAATAGTGCTTCTTTTGTTAGTTGCTTCATGCTTGAGTAAGAGTACATAAAAAATAAAAAATTAATGCCTTAAAAAAAAAAACCGACACTTTCTCGTTGAAATGCAATACCTTTCTTTTCTTAAAGAGCAAAATGATTTATAATTATTGAGAAGAAACGGAAGTGCGTTTGCATTTATTGCAAACAGATAATTCCAAACACACGTATTACTTTCACGAACAGAAGAAATTGGAGAGAGTCATAGTTAATGTTGTGTATACAAATAGAGCGAGATTATTGGTGGGATTATAATAAGCTTAATGACGCGTAAATTGACTGATTATTTTTGAAAGATTAAATGCTATAAGAACCAAAATTTATTATCAAATCAATGTTGTTTATGAACTTATCATTATAGACGCCGATATTTTAGTACTTTTATTTAATGTGAATGTTGGTGTTTAATGTTATTTGTGGATTTTTTTTTCTTTTTATATAAAAAAACGTTATTACGTAAGTAAACCAGAAATTTTAGTATGCAAACTCGGGTGTATATAGAAGCTAATGACTTCATATACATTTTGTTTTGGGTATGGCCAAAGGATTCACAAATCATATACACATTGTATTAAAAAAAATTAAAAAAATAAAAAAATCATATACAAATTGATCATTGACCAATCATAAGCTACCCTTTTTTCCAAGTTTGTTTGCCCTAATGTTACGGGTTATGTGGACCTAGATTTAGGCTTCAACTCTTTACAATTGGTATGTGTAATATTCTATGTTGTTGTTGTTCACGTAATAAAATATTTCTTAATGAGTCTGTAGAGTGAGTTAAAAAATTGAATAGGAAACTATGGATAATTACCAGATTGTTACGTTTTAATTGTTTGATTTTAAGACGATTATAAGAAATCTATGGATAAGTTTTTTTTAAAGTCTCGTTCACTTCGATTTGAGTTTAAAATTTAAGTTTTACTACAGTAAAAAATTCTCAGAAACAGTCACATCTAACTTTTTTATTACATTAAAAAATTTTCACGTAAAAACACATCTTAATTCAAATTTAAAATTTAAATCAGCGAACTAAACGGACCATAAAATTATTATTATAAGGAACATATATGGTACTAGCTCCGATCACAGTGACATGGCAAGTGTCGTATTTGGGGTCAAAATAAGGACTTCCAATCGAGTAGATGTGGAGACACCGTACTAGAGTTTGACGTCGAGAATCTTTAGATCCCTCTCAATCGAGTTACTATCACCTAAAGGAATTAGTTTTTAGAAACAAAAAAAAAATGCACAGTTTTGTAAAACGTTTTATATTAATGAAAAAGACACAGATAAAAAATATTATTTAAGTTGTGTTAACTTCCCAAGACCATTGTTAGGAAAAAAAATATTTAGCTCTAGTTCAGTTTACAAATTTAAGTTTTTAATTTAATTTAAGATATGATTTTATGTTAAATTTTTTGATTGTATTAGATGTGATTTTTTGTAAGAACTTTTAACTGTAGTAAAATTGAAATTGAAAACTCAAATTGGTAAAATGAACGAGGTCTTAATTTCTCAACCACCACAAAAAAAAGAATGAAGAAATAAAATGGTTTTCCATTTCTAAATTTTGACAATTGATGCATAAACTCTAAACTTAGTGATAAATTTAGTCTAATCTAATCAATTAAGGTGCATTTAATTAGTGTATTCATGTTATGATTTGAATTATAATTCATGATTTGTTATAATATTTTTTCTCATAAAAAACACACATAAATTAAAAATAATTTTAAATCATAATTTTTTATCTATGAACTAAACGTTCACTGTGTCTAAATACACACATAAGATTACACTCTTTTTTTTTTCGAACGGCAGAAGATTACACTTTAGTTATCCAATTTACCCCACTGCATAAAATATTCACTTTTTTTTTATTCCTAATGACTATTATGTCCGACGATATGAGGGACAGTTTGTAGGGAACTTGGGACTTGGATTTGAGAAAGTGCAAGTTCATAGATTCAATTATCAATTTTATGAAAATAAAATAAAATAAAATATGTACTTTTTCATGAGTGTGAATATTCTATTACCTTTTCTTCTCCAAAAGAAAAATGCACTCTCTCATATAACGTAAACCATAAACATTTTTTTATCTCCCTTTTTCAAATATAGACCAAAGTTGTGCAAATTTTCATGTTCAACTTTTTTTGTTTTTTTTGTTTTTCTGTTTGTCAAGCCTTTTTTGGCATAAAATTATGGTTGTTAAAGAGCAAGTAAGCAACCAAGCACCAACAAAAATATAGCAAAATAAAAATAGCATTTCCAATATATTAAAATTCAAGAGTAAGTAAACTAGCAATTACACCTCATATATTACAAAAAGAAAAAAAAAATCAAAATAAAAGGACGAGAATAAAAATCACGCTTTCCCACCCGCTCTAACTGGCTGGCTCTCTCTCTCATCTTCATCATCTTACTGAACTCTCACTCTTCCTCTCCATTCTAATTTCCCTTCTCTCCCTTCCAAACTCCGAACTCCAAATCCAAACAAACCCGCCAACTCAAAATGCGACTTCTCCTTCTCCTCCTCCTCCTCCTCCACCTCCGCCTCTCCCCCGCCACCGTCGCCGCCGCCCGCGCCGTCCCCGAATACAAAGCCCTCCTCTCCTTCAAAGCGGCCCTCACCGACGACCCCCAATCATCCCTCGCCACGTGGAACGCCTCCACCCTCCACTGCACCTGGTTCGGCATCACGTGCGACTCGCGACGCCACGTGACCTCCCTCGACCTATCCGGCCTCAACCTCTCCGGTTCCCTCTCTCCGGAGCTTGCCTACCTCCGGTTCCTCTCCAACGTTTCCCTCGCCGACAACCAGTTCTCCGGCCCCATCCCTGCTGAGATCTCCGCCATCTCCGGCCTCCGCCTCCTCAATCTCTCCAACAATGTCTTCAATGGCACCTTCCCCCCCGAGCTCTCTCAGCTCAAGAATCTCCAGATTCTCGACCTCTACAACAACAACATGACCGGTGATTTGCCTCTCGACGTCGTCGATTTGCCGAATCTCCGCCATTTGCACCTCGGAGGGAACTACTTCAGCGGCGCCATTCCCAAGGAGTACGGCCGCTGGGAGTTTCTCGAGTATTTGGCGGTTTCCGGTAACGAGCTGAGCGGGAAAATACCGCCGGAGATCGGAAGCCTAACGAATCTCCGGGAGCTTTACATTGGATACTACAACACCTACGAAGGCGGTTTGCCTGCCGAGATCGGTAACTTGTCGGAACTTGTACGGTTTGACGGAGCCAACTGTGCATTGTCCGGCGAGATCCCACCGGAGATAGGGAAGCTTCAGAAGCTCGACACTCTGTTTCTCCAGGTGAATGCGCTTTCCGGTTCTCTTACTCCTGAGCTTGGGAGCTTGAATAGCTTGAAGTCGATGGACTTGTCGAACAACATGCTCTCCGGCGAGATTCCGCCGTCGTTCGCGGAGCTCAAGAATCTGACGCTGTTGAATCTCTTCAGGAACAAGCTTCACGGCGCGATTCCGGAGTTCATCGGAGAGTTACCGGAGCTGGAGGTTTTGCAACTGTGGGAGAACAACTTCACAGGGAGTATACCTCAGGGTTTGGGGAGGAACGGGAAGCTTCAGCTTCTTGATCTTTCGTCGAACAAGCTCACCGGAACTCTCCCTCCCGATATGTGCTCCGGACACCGGCTTCATACTCTAATCACTCTTGGAAACTTCCTCTTCGGTCCGATCCCGGAGTCTCTCGGAAAATGCCAGTCCTTGAGTCGGATTCGAATGGGAGAAAATTTCCTCAACGGCTCGATTCCGAAAGGCCTTTTCGGTCTTCCAAAGCTCACTCAAGTCGAATTGCAGGACAATCTTCTCTCCGGAGACTTTCCGGAGTCTGACGGCACTTTTGCGGCCAATTTAGGCCAAATTAGCCTCTCCAACAACCAGCTCTCGGGGTCTTTGCCTCCGTCCATCGGAAACTTCTCCGGCGTCCAGAAACTTCTCCTCGACGGGAACAAATTCTCAGGCCGAATCCCGCCGGAGATTGGGAGGTTACAGCAAGTCTCCAAGATAGATTTCAGTCACAACAAGTTCTCTGGTCTGATCACCCCGGAGATTAGCCAATGCAAGGTCTTGACGTTCGTCGATCTCAGCCGAAACGAGCTCTCCGGTGAGATTCCGAACGAGATTACCGGTATGCGGATACTAAATTATCTCAACCTTTCCAGAAACCATCTTGTTGGCAACATCCCTTCGTCAATAGCCAGTATGCAAAGCTTAACATCTGTTGATTTTTCTTACAACAATCTCTCTGGTTTGGTCCCTGGAACGGGTCAGTTCAGTTACTTTAATTACACTTCCTTTGTTGGCAATCCTGGTCTTTGTGGCCCTTACTTGGGTGCTTGCAAAGATGGCGTTTCCGATGGTTCCCATCAATCCCATGTGAAGGGCTCGCTCTCTTCTTCTCTGAAGCTCCTTCTCGTCATTGGATTGCTCGTCTGCTCGATCGCTTTTGCCGTAGCGGCGATCATCAAAGCCCGATCTTTAAAGAAGGCCAGTGAGTCCAGAGCATGGAAATTGACAGCTTTCCAGCGTCTGGACTTCACTGTTGATGAGATTCTGGATTGCTTGAAGGAGGACAACATTATAGGCAAAGGAGGTGCTGGGATTGTCTACAAAGGGGCCATGCCTAACGGCGAAAATGTCGCCGTGAAACGACTTCCGGCGATGAGTCGCGGGTCGTCTCATGATCATGGATTCAATGCGGAGATTCAGACCCTTGGTAGAATTCGACACCGCCACATTGTTAGATTATTGGGTTTCTGCTCAAACCATGAGACTAATCTTCTGGTTTATGAGTACATGCCTAATGGAAGCTTGGGTGAAGTTCTTCATGGCAAGAAAGGTGGCCACTTGCATTGGGACACAAGGTATAAGATTGCCATTGAAGCAGCAAAAGGGCTTTGCTATCTTCACCATGACTGTTCGCCTCTTATAGTTCACAGGGATGTTAAGTCAAACAACATCCTTTTGGATTCCAGTTTTGAGGCTCATGTTGCTGATTTTGGGCTTGCCAAGTTCCTCCAAGATTCGGGAACTTCCGAGTGCATGTCCGCCATTGCTGGTTCCTACGGATATATCGCCCCTGGTATGATTTCCAATCTTGAATTTATTGTTGATTGTACTTTGCTTTGCTTTGGGGTCTCCTAGTTTTGATTATGTCAAGTACCTTTATATCCAAATACTGACTTTTGACCACATTGGTTTAGTGGAAGATGGCATTAATGTTGTTCTGCATTTTCTGTGTCATGTGATGCAATTTGACTTTGGGTGTTCAAAAAGATAACAAAGACAATCATATACTCACTTAATTAATGATTTGATTATGTCAAATAGTTTCCTGTTCAGTTTTGTCTCAGTTTTAGGCATTGAATGTAAAGTGGTTGGCCAATTACTTTGAAAGTACTTGAATCTTATGGTTTTTGACTAATAACCCACCAACTCATAAGATAATCAACACCCTTATCCATGGAAAGGAAATCAATGGAATTAACTGAAATTATATGTTTTTCTTTTGCTACAGAATATGCATACACATTGAAGGTTGATGAGAAGAGCGATGTGTATAGCTTTGGTGTAGTCCTTTTGGAACTTGTGAGTGGAAGGAAACCAGTTGGGGAATTTGGAGATGGTGTAGACATAGTTCAATGGGTTAGAAAAATGACAGACTCAAACAAGGAAGGAGTCCTCAAAATCCTTGACCCAAGACTCCCTTCCGTTCCGATCCATGAAGTAATGCACGTATTCTACGTTGCAATGCTGTGTGTGGAAGAACAAGCGGTTGAGCGCCCGACAATGCGGGAAGTTGTTCAAATCCTAACCGAGCTTCCTAAGCCACCAGGCTCAAAACAAGGTGACTCAACAACAATCACAGAGTCTTCTCCTCCACCTGTCGGCGGATACGACTCTTCTCCGACCACGGTGACAAAAGACAATCAACAGTCAACACCACAGCCTCCGCAATCATCACCGCCCGATCTTCTCAGCATTTGATACAAAGGGGGTCAATTTGTTGGAGGGAAAAAAAAAAAAAAAGGGGAAGTGTTTGCTTTAAGTTCCTATTTTAGCTTTCTAGTTTCTGTGTCTCTTATTTTACCTCTATTTTGGGGCGGGGGATATGTTTGCTCTAACTTTAAGGTATTAATCTTGTTTATTTTTTCTCTGCTGTACAGTAGGATTGGTGGGGGTACTTTTTTTTTTTTTTTTTGTTACCAAGTGTAGTAGGATTGGCTGCTTCACACTCTGCCTTTCTGTTTATGGCACATCAGTTACTGTTACAGGCTAGCCTCGCCTTGCTTACAATGCCAAGACAGTGAGTGAAAACATCAAGGAAAAGAAGTCAGTAGTGCTTTTTAAAGAGTGTTTTTATGACTTTTGAGAGTAATAGGTTTGAAAGAGACAAATGGCTTTGGGTTGGGTGTAGAAAACTGTGTTTGTGGTTTTATTTTTATATAAAAAATAAGTATTTAATTTGAACCCCAGAATCGACAAGCAGCACAGATAAGAGTAGTAGCTTTCAATTACCGAGACTATTGGGGTTCTCTGAATTCTCAAAAGAACTGATGATAATCATAAAACTATTTGGCTGGTGCACTATTATTATGATTCAGGAGTCAGTACTCTGTTTTGGATTACAAATTGAATTCACATTAAATTCAAGGAAAAGATTAGCGCAAAATTTAAATAGGATTACTTACAAAAAATTTCTCTTAAACTATATTTTTTTTATAGCACTTTGCTTCATAATTTTTAAAACATGACTTCTATTCTCCTAAATAATAAAAGCTTCGTTCATTTCATCGATTCGAGTTTTTAATTTTATGTTTCTACAGTAAAAAGCTCTCAGAAAATGTTACATCTAATTTTTTCTGTTACAGTGAAAAACTCTCAAAAAATGTCACATATAACTTGTTATTATAGGATACTTTAGTAGTTTTATGATTTAAAATTTAGTTTGAATTTAAAACTAATTTAAATTACTTTTAATTATGATATTATTGATAGAATATAATTTAAAAATTTTATGTATCTTTTTTTGGTAGAATAAAAAAGTTAGAAAGTTTTTTTAATATTTAAATTATTTTAAATTTAAATTAAATTTTGAATCATAAAATTACTAAAATACCTTCAAAATAGAAAATTAAATGTCAATTTTGGTTAAAAACCTAATAGATGAGATTTTTTTGTTAACATTTTCATTGTTCATGAAAACAGATGGTACATTTTAAATATTAGGGGACAAAGTGTTACACGAGGTATAGTTCAAGTGAAATTTTAGTAATTAATCTATTTAAATTTTTGTGAGAGAAAATACCGTAACGAATTGAATTATAATTAATAGACCTGTATATTTTTCGCCTGGAAACCAAGCTGAAGTTTCAATTGATGCCATAGGAGGGAAAGAAAATTAAATGAGGGTTCAATTTTCGGTTTGAGGACAGATGAAGAAATGGCATTTGTCTGGTCTTGTTTAGTTGGACCCACAAAAGGGTTTTTGCACACACAGTTGGTGCACTTTGTTCACATGCAATGCAAAATTGGAGTTGAGAAAAGTTCCTCAAATGCCTGAAATTTTTTTTCGGATAATAGGTGAGATATTGTCTTTTTGTTGCTCAACTTGTGATTCTCAACTAATTATTTATGAGACGAGATTCAATTTTCCCTGTAATGTCTTAATTACATCTTTCCAAAAAGTGGCAAACCTTTTGTTGTGGTGCTTTCTCGAGCAATATTGGTCATGTGGTGTGGGAAGTCATTTTGAACTTTAGTTGTTGAATATTATCTAATAATAATAATAATAATAATAAAGATGTGTAAATAGAATAAAGTATCAAGTTAGGCAAATCCCATATTGTTCTGTTTCAATATTTTTAAGATGCCGTGACATAAACCCATATTCCCTTGTCCTGTTTGGTAGAGTTTGTTGTATCTTTTGTTTCTTCATACGTAGTTTTATTTATTTATTTATTTGCCTTGAATGTTTTATATTTTTTTCTTTTGAATGTTTTTTTTTGAATTCAAAGATTTGACAACCCAAGGACTGATTGATAATTGCATGAAGCATCCTCTGATTGACGTGGTATGTCCCATCTTGTAAGAGTGTGGGCCAGAAATGCCATATTTTAGGCTTTTTTGGGTGCGTTTGATTGATGATCGGTTATACACGAGTTAGATTGCACCACCTAATGGAGACTTCGAGTGAGAAATTGCGTTTGGTTTGTTTGATTTAAATTTTTTTGATTTAAACAGAAAATTTTAAATTATATTATTTAAATTGTAATTTAAATTGACATTTAAATATGTAGTTAAAGTTTTAATTTGAATATTTAATAAAATTTAAATTTGTGTTTAGTAAGTGTGAAAAGTAAAAAGGATTGTCACTTTTTTACTGTTCAAAAATATTTGAACGGTTAAACTTGAGGGGACGCTAAACTCTAAGTTTGACTGTCAAACTCAACTTAAATGAAAAGTATAATTCAAACTATATGCTTACTAAATATCAGTTCAAACTGTGCTTACTTTTCAAATTAAATTGAACTGAACTAAACCAGTGAAACAAACAGAGACTTCAATCCTTCAATGTACCTTGCTACCATTTCAATGTTTCAATTTGAATGTCATGAAGAAGCTGGGAAACAAATTTGCCAACTTTTTAACGTTTGGAATTAGTTGATCCTCTTTTAGGGAACATTTTGAGGATGATCCTCTTTAAGCCTGTTATCCTCTCTCATGTTCAATTTGGATACAGACATTAGTTTACAGTAAAAAGTGTATTCAGCCTAGAACGCGGCTATAAAATATTTCAAGGGTCCCGTATGGTTTCTTTGCTGCACGTAGTCTAAAAATCTGTTGTAACTCCGCAAATACATCCGTTTAGTTTATTGATTCGAGTCGAGATGTTATAACTTTATGTAAGAGTTTTTTACTGTAGTAAAAAAATTATAAGATGTGATTGTTTTTAATAGCTTTTTACTGTAACAAAACTCAAATTCTAAATTTGAATAGGTAAAATGAACGGGGTCTAAATATGATAATTCTGATGTTCGAAATTCGCAAATTCTAATGTGAAATACACATATTATCTTGTTTTCAGCACAGTGCCGGAATCCTAAGAATTCTTTTCCTGCGACACCATAAAAGTTCCTTTTTTTTTTTTTTTTTCAAACAATGCTATTTTACGTTTAATTATCAAACCACATATATAGGTGGCATCATTAATGAAATATTGCTATATAGTGTTCTCATAATTCTTATAATATACAAGACATTTTTTCCTTTTTAGACTAACTTTTTATTTTAGGAGGAGTAAGCATTGTTTAACAACAATATTTTGCATATTCATCAAAACATATGAAGTTCAGAGGAAAATAGATATGTCGTGCATGAAAATTCTTACATTACGATGTCAAACGTAAATATATCGATCATATACATCATGCTATATGATATATATGATCGATACATATATATTTTGCTGATCAATCGATATATATATATATATATATATATATATATAACTTGAAAGAGTATCTTTTTGTTGTGTGGTTGTTTTGGTTAATTGAACAAAACAATATTCACACTACTCATTTATATATAATGCACATATATAGATGTATGTTTACTCATATATACATTTTTTTTTTTCAAAAGATTTACCCAGAAGATAATTTATAAACCCTGCAATGCATTCATTGCAGATACTCCTAGAAGTCATTGATAACAATAAATCCCCTTCTCCACATCTATTTATTTAATTCTTTGTATCTGATAATATCATCTTCTTCTTTTTTTTTTTTTTTTTTTTTTTTTTTTTTTTTTTTTTTTTTTTGTGTGGTAGTAGTATACACTAGTTCTAATCACACATCAGACCCAAAAAAAAAAGATGTTTACAGTGCAGAATTCAAAACAAGACAAAAGCTATTAAATGTTTTCTTTGAATTCTTCCAAAATGAATCTGCCTAATAGGTTGAATATGGAGATTAGAATCCAGCATATTAAAAGATATAATTGTAAAATAATTGGTAGGTTAAAAGGAAAAAGATGACCTAACCCACTACCTAACCACACTCGTAACAAACAAAGCTCTCCCCGTCTACTTTTGTTTGGTTTCGGACATCTTTTGGTCATTTTTCATTAACTTTTAATTCAATTGTTTTGAACATATGGAATTGGACGGAAGGGCTTCATTTGCTACGGACCAAAGATTGGAGTACTAAATAGTGCGGTTTCAAGTTTAAGGGATAAGGGGTCAGTTTGGGGTTACTGTGTTTTTAAAATAATTATTGTCCTTTTAATATAAGTATTTTTTATTTAAAACAAAAACAAAAGTAGAATTTAAAAGCTACATATACTAACTTCTCAAAATAATTTAAAAATGTATTGATTTATGTACAAAGTGTTTTTGTACACTTTTACCAAACACTATGGTCGTGTTTAGGAGTGATCTCGTTTTTATTTTTCACGTTTTTTAAAAAAGAAAAAATGAAACATTTTCAAAACGGCGTTTGGGGCAATAAAAACAAAAAATAAAATGAAAACGATTTTTTAATTTAGTGTAAAATGAGAGAAAAATGAAAAACGATTTTTAGTCATTTTTCATTTTCATTTTCTCCTCTCTCGAGCACATAGATAGATATATATATATTAATGAATTTTTTTATACTGAAAATAATCTCTTAATAAAACTACCAAACGCATTTTCAAAAATAATTTCTGTCTTAGATTGAAAATGTTTTCATTTTTATTTTCATACAAAAAATAAAATTATTTTAAAACGAGTTTCAAACGCACTCTATAATTACATTATTTATTATACAAAATACTTTTGGGAGTTTAAAAAACAATCCTAAACACACCTAAAGGGTTTGACAAAATTCGGAGGCGTTTCTAAGCTGAGAATGATGGAGGATTGAAGACACCTAACCATAGGACGACAACATAGATTTTTTTTTTTTTAATTATTTTTTTAGGTAAACAACAGAGAAATTGATCATTGCTAAATGATTTTTGGATGACTAGGGCTTGAACTTACTAGTCTAGAAACACCAAATAAAAGAATGACAAATAGAGAAAAAGAAAACAACAAGAGATTATTGTAATTTCTCAACAGGGGAAGGAAATAAAAAAGAAAATAAAGGTAAAAAAGAGGTTTATTCGAGAGTGATCCTATTTGAATTATGTGGGAAGTGCTAAAAAAAATGTAAGGAGAATAATAATATATATGATACCAATTTTAGTGTAAAACAATGAATAAAGTTAAAAGCTTGGAAAGGAAAAATCGGTCCCAAAAGGACAAAAAACTTTTTACAAAAATCCAATCTAACATACGACTCCATTGGAGTGCTAACTTTTCCTTGTATAAGCAATCACCTGCCCCTTCACGTCCATCCATCCATTTTTTCCCCCTCAATTTATCAATTTTCCTGAAATTTTAATCTGCTGATATATATTTTCAGTATTATCACTATAAATATATTTTTGTCTTTTTGCTAGCCTTTCGCAATGAAAGGACAGTATAGAATAAAAGTAGAAATGTAATAAGAATTTCATGGATATAGAATTTTTCTGTCTTTATTTCCTCTCTTCTTTTCTCTTTGCTGATATGTCTCTTTCTTCTTTTCTTTTTTTATTTACTTTTTTTTTCTGGCATGGTCAGCCGTCCATGGCCCCATTCGTTCTGACGTTCCATATTCTACCAAAAATAATGCAAAAAGTTTTATATCAGTAAATCTATTTCAATGACATAAAAAAGAATAAATACAAGAACAGATTATAAAACTTTCGGTCGAAATTCAAAACCGAGGGCGGTTCATAGATTAGGTTAGTATGAGGTAAGATTTTTTCTTTTATCACTTCAAAGGGTATGAATTTTACATATTTAATTTTAATGATATTAAAAAAATTTCATAATCTAATGATGTTTGGGTTAGATTGTGACGGTGCGAGTTGGGTTGGATGGTCGGTTTTAACATTTAAAGAATCAAAAACTCAAAATTCAATCCAACATTCAAAGTTTATCATCAAATAGAAATAATAACTTCAACATTCAAACAGATAAAAATTTAAAATTCAATCCAACATCAAACATGAAGCAAACATAAATTAATCTACACTTATAAATTAGTCTTAACATAAAGCAAACATAGACGTTTAATTCAAACATGAAGAAACTAAATAGTATAAATGAGTTATCTGTCTATGGTTAGATATTAGAGTACGCAAGTTAGAGCACGGATTGGGTTGGAGTGTGCGGGCCGAGAAAAAAAAATTTAATACTAAAAATTGCATTTTTGAAGTTAGATTGGAGTGGGGTAAGTTGGATATGCGAGTTTTATAGGTTTATAAACAGCCCTAAGTGAAGCACTAATCGTATCTTCATCTTATTTCTTCTATGAATGATGGTAATTTTTTTTTTCCTAAAAATTCATTTTATTCATCATATTTTTCACTCCTTGTTGCAAGCTTTGACGGTAATCTAATTTGACCAATTCTAGAGATCGACTAACGGGGGTTGAGATTTGTGCAGTGTTAATGCTAATTAAGTACTAACGGCCAGGTTATGAGGCTGCTAACTCAAAAGCCAGCAAAGTTATTGCAAAACGACAAAATTCTATTATTTTCTTTGTTCCATTTTAAGAGTTTTTCTCGTAATCTGTTTTATAAGTAGTATCATTTTTTTAAATTAAAATATAATAAAATATATATTAAATTAAAAAAAAAACATACAGAATATATATATTTTAATATAAATTGACAGTTGAAAAAAGTGAAAGACTACTTATAATATATACTGACAAAGAAAGTCTCATTTTCTTCTTGTTTTAGAAAATCATTCACAAAAGGTCATGAAGAAATTAATTTTTGTTGAAAAAACAGAGAGAGAGAGAGAGAGAGAGAGAGGGAAATAGCACGTGACACGTGTTAATGATCATGATAAGAAAATAATTAGATGATGTTGAAGCACACAGTTCTGGGCAGAAAATTTGGTCACTGCAATAAAAGCAAGTAATAGATCAGGAAAAAGATTGTATAGTCCACGACGTAGGCAAGAAAACTTGAACTTTGTTTTATAATAATATGGTATGTATTAATATTTGACACCCCACATGATATCTCTAATTTAATGTTGTTGTCTTGTTCTTGTTTCTTTGACTTCATTCATTGTTTGTGGAACAAAGACCACTCCATCAAGTCACTCTCATAATTGCAGGGAAAATAAAAAAAAAAACAAAGAGTTGGGAGTGAATTTTCATTTGCAATAAATACAAAAGATTCTCTTCAAGCTAATAACGAAGTCAAAATTTTCAAAATGGCCGTCAATTAACATCTAAACAAGCAATTACATGCGTGATTATCTGTCTCTCTCTCTTTAAGCTTTTGTTATTTTTCTAAAGAGGGATATATTCAAAATCAAAGCAATGTACTGACCTGTGATTTTAGCATAATTGCTCCGAACTTGACGTGGTTTAGCAAGTTATTCGCCCCATTTTAATAAATTTGCTCAAAATTTTATTAGATTTAATTGATTAAAAATTGTGGAATCAAAAGATTTCTTACATTTGAATTGGAATGTTGAAATTTTTTAATAAACCTTTTTTTTACACTAACTTAACACAATCATGGTCAAAATGGGCTATATTACTACAATTTTATAAGTTGAGAGTAACTTGCCAAAATTAAAAGTTAACAGGACAAATTGTTAAAACGATATAAGTTTCTAACTGGCAAGACCTCATACTAGCACTACAAGGAAAATAAAAATATAATCTTGATGAATAACTAGTTCTACCAATAAAATTAAATGAAGTGTTCAAATAGAATACATAAATTTCATGTTTGAATCCGAACGCCGATATAGGTACACCGGTAATTGAGTATACACATGACTCTTTAACAAATTCTCTATAATTGATAGTAAAATCCAGCAATCAAGATCGAGAAACTCAGAACACAAAGGTCACAACAAAACACAACGAAAAAACAAATCTAACAGACTAAAAACACGATCTAACACTAGAAATCAAAACAAATATACCAATAAAATTTCAAGCAGAAATGTCAATTAGGTCTCTATCAATGAGATGATCAATTAAAAAGCCATCGGATAAAAGGCAGAAAGAGCCCAATAAACATACGACAATGTTGAATCACCGCCGGAATAGCGGCGAATGAAACCCACACAGTCATTGCAATCAGAAGACAACACTGCTGCCAAATTAAACCCCACCCGAAGAATCCAAAACCCTAACGTCCACCTTAACACCATTAACGACCTAGTTATGAGTGCCTAACGTCTAAGCTTGAACATTTCTACTTATATATTAAAAAAAAAAAAACAAAAACACTAAGCTTGAACATAAAAAATTCATAACCCTAATTTGCTTTAATTTCATACATTACAAACTTTTAGGGTAAAAGAATGTACAAAAAAGATACACGCGTATTTGACTTTTGCTCTGAATGCTTGGTTATATTTATACTCTTTTGAAGGACTCGTTTGTAAAAAGAAAAAGATGAAATCTGAAAAGATATGAAAGAACAGCATAATAGTCCAAAAATTTCCCAACAAAACTCTGTAAAAGTTAAAAGAGAATGGGCTCGTAGAAGCACTAATGCCGTATATCAGAATCTATATATATATATATATATATGTATGTATGTATATATATATATATATATATGTATATATATATATTCAAT